>NC_091170.1:13020294-13170294 GCF_040958095.1 Procambarus clarkii
TTCTATCTCTCTCTCTATCTCTCTCTCTCTCTCTCTCTCTCTCTCTCTCTCTCTCTCTCTCTCTCTCTCTCTCTCTCTCTCTCTCTCTCTCTCTCTCTCTCTCTCTCTCTCTCTCAGAGAAGGTGAGGGTGATATATAGCGGGAGGGTGATATATTATGCCCTCCACAGGCTTTGCCAGTGGAGGGCATAATGTTTTCACATGTAGATGCCAGAAAAGTAGTACCAAAATGAGCCGTATTTTGTCTCTTGAGATTCGTTTCCATATTTTAGCTTATATCCAACACTAATTGTTATATTAAAAAACAATGTACATCGTATGACTGACTTAGGAGCCACTAACTATGAAGTCAACATTTCAAACCAACAACTGAGTGTTATGAAGCGATATCGTCGTCTTGTTTACTTCCATGTAGGCCTCTTGATGCCCACGCCGCTGCCAGGCATAGATCACTCCAACTTCCCGCTATATATCACCAGTAATCAGCTTCTTTTTTCCCTTAGCACCGGTAAAGCTCTAATGTTACACTTTGTGACTTGCTTTAATCTACACTATCACTATCACAGCTAGTTATGTACACAATGACTCAGTCGTGGCTGCAATGGTGCCTGTCTTGGTTCTGATGTAATACCCCTGATCTTGACTAATTAGCACTCTCGGACACAATACCTGAAAATGCGGTTTTCTAATCGGTGTGCTAAACTTCATAATATCACTACACAACAATTTTCCTTCGTATCCCTTATTCCGAATTACGAATACTTCTCGGTGAGCGCGCCGTACGTATCCTCCCTCCCTAGGGCCTGTGCTCGTATCTTGATTCAGAGTGGTTAGACTCAGTCACGTGGAGTCTTTTCACTGTTGAAGGTAAATCAAAAATCAACAGTGAAATCAGTGAACAGTGAGAAACAACCAACAGTGAACAGTGAAAACAACCAACAGTGAAAAGAAATGTACGAAAGATTGAGAAAATTCGTGTTAGAATTATTAATCTTACTTTTTCGGTCATATTTAATAATATATGTCTACAGGAAAGACTGCTACCAAAATATACTAATATTAAAGCGCACGACCCAGCAGCAAGGAATCAAGCCTTCACGATAAAATATCGCCAGGATCTGATTCGTGATCAGATATACAAGGCAGAGAATGAAATCAAAAACAACAAAACGCAACTACTTCATGCTACAAACGAGTGGAGAAATAGCAACATCGACGAAAGTATCCGTACCCGCATTGAACAACACCTCGACATCCTCACAGACCGACATCACCTCAGCACTGAAACAAGGATTATCAAGAAACTAACAACATTATATGGAGGACCTATGGCAATTCCACGACCAAGAGATGGCTTCCTGAACCTTGCAGGAATTACCTCACTGAGGACCAAGTCACTCTCCTAAATCTGGGCATAAACTGTCATGTTATGTCCAGACCGAGTGAGATGGCCCGGAAAGTAGAGTTGGAAATTCTGTTGGACGACATATTCGACCTCGAGACACAAAAGAAGGTCACTACCAAAGATACCTTACAAGCAGAACTTATTGCAGAAGGAGGAAAGAATCGAGGCAATTACAGAAGCACCGTACTGTCCCCCGAGCTCAAAGCGGCAGCTAAAAGCCTTCGTGAGAACAAGGAGATAGTTGTCAGGAGAGGTGACAAGTCGCCAATATATGTCATTCTTAAAAAAGACGAATATCTGGCGAAAATGAACATCATACTCTCTGACCAAACTAAGTTCCAAAGGGTAACGAAGGACACTACAGCCGAATTAAAAGCAAAGGTCAACAAACTGATCGAAAATGTGAACGCCAAGAAATCCGGACTCCACCTGCCAAAGATCATTGGGGAATATAAACCTGGATATGCGTATGGAAATGTCAAGACACACAAGCCTGGAAACCCACTTCGGCCAATCATTAGCCAGATACCCACACCCACGTACAGACTGGCGAAGCGACTCAACGGCCTGCTGACTCCTTATGTTCCTTGCGCCTTCAGCCTGAAGTCTCCAAAGGAATTTGTTGACTTACTGCGGGGCACACGGGCCACAGGGATAAGAGCCTCGTTGGACGTAGAATCGCTGTTTACCAACGTACCTGTGGACGAGACAATCGGGATGATAGCCGACAGAGTGTATCGTGATCCAGCCTGTACTCCTCTTGACATACCAGAAAATATTCTGAGGAAACTACTCCAAGCTTGTACTAAAGAGGCACCCTTCTTGAGCCCGGATGCCCGGATGGGCACATGTATAAGCAAGTAGGTGGGGTCGCCATGGGTTCTCCCCTAGGTGTCCTGTTTGCAAACTTCTACATGGGTACCAGAAAATATTCTGAGGAAGCTACTCCAAGCTTGTACTAAAGAGGCACCCTTCTTGAGCCCGGATGCCCGGATGGGCACATGTATAAGCAAGTAGATGGGGTCGCCATGGGTTCTCCCCTAGGTGTCCTGTTTGCAAACTTCTACATGGGTACCATCGAGCAAAAAGTCTTAGTCGACATGAACTTGAAACCGGCCATATACTGCAGGTATGTTGATGACATTTTTACACAGGTACCTGATGTCAGACATCTGCAGGAGCTGAAGGAGGCATTTGAGCAGAGTTCCGTGCTGCGTTTCACTTACGAGATGGAAAAGGATAGGAAGCTGCCCTTTCTAGATGTAACAGTCATGGAAAAGAGCGGAGGTTTCCACACTGCAGTCTACACTAAGGAAACGAACATAGGAATGTGCCTAAATGCCAACAGCGACTGCCCAGACAGGTACAAGAGGAGTGTTGTTAACGCATATGTCGACCGTGCTCTCAGCCACAGCTCAGAATGGAAGCAAGTCGACGAAGAACTCTAGCATAAGGCAGGTCCTAGTCAACAACGGCTTCTCCAATGGTTTCGTGGAAGACATCATAAGAAGGAAAGTGAAACGCCATGCAACCTCTGAAGAGACAACTAACACAACACCTATACCCCCTATTAGACTATTTTACAGGAACTTCTTTTCCGCAGCTCATAAAACGGAGGAAAGGGTCCTGAAAGATATTGTTAATAGAAACGTTATCCCTACAGACAAAAATCAGAAGATACAACTGACAATTTACTATAAAACCAGAAAAACGGCCAGCCTACTCATGAGAAACTCTCCAGACACAAAACAGAACGCTTTAAAAGAGACTAACGTCGTCTATGCCTTCAAATGCCCTCTTGGGGACTGTAAGCTCCAAAAAAACCAGTATATAGGCAAGACAACAACATCTCTTTCTAGGCGTTTAACGATGCATAAGCAACAGGGCTCCATTAAGGAACATATAATCTCTTCCCACAACAAAACCATCGCCAGAGAAATCCTAGTAAACAACACAGAAATCATCGATAGATACAGCGATAGCAGGCGGCTTGACGTTTGTGAGGCACTACACATCAAGAAGTCAACACCAGCAATCAACAGCCAATTAATGCACAACTATATTCTACCCACCTCAAGACTCCGCTCCAATATAGAAGCATCAAGAAATATGGACCAATAGGCTTTCTACAATCACTTCTATTCAATACCCATTGTTTCGTGTTCTGTCTTGTGTTGATGAAATTACTACCCTATTAATACCACCTCTTGTTCTGTCTTGTGTTGATGAAATTAATACCCTATTAATGCCACCTCACCCCATCCACCTCTCTCAAATGTAGATATAAAAACGGAGATGCGTAAGTTCTATTCAGTTGTGTATTTGTAAACTAAAGTCTTTGAAAATGTAATAAGTGTTACGAAACGCGCTCGTGACGCGTCAGACTAGAAATAAAAATGAATTTTGGAGAATTGATTTTTGATTTACCTCCAACAGTGAAAAGAAATGTACGAAAGATTGAGAAAATTCGTGTTAGAATTATTAATCTTACTTTTTCGGTCATATTTAATAATATATATATATAAAGGTACCTTAATAATATATATATATGAATATATATATACATATATTCATATATATACATATATATATGAAATAAACGTATAAATGACCCCTCACTTGCTCTAGTGCTCTTGGGAGGTGGTGATCTTTGTGGTATTTAAATACTCCGAAATTACCATCTCTTTTAAGGGTCTGAGCAGGTGGTGGAGCGGGTTAAGGCGTACCTGTTATGCCAGTTGCTGGAAGGCTTCTGTGCTGGCTAGGGTTCGAGTCTCCTGGTGGGAAAGTGTTCTAAAGTTGTATACTTCACTCTCGTGTTTAGGAGAGTTGTGCCTTAAGTTCATAGACACAGTGTTCTCCCATATTAACAGGGACTTGATGAAATAAACGTATAAATGACCCCTCACTTGCTCTAGTGCTCTTGGGAGGTGGTGATCTTTGTGGTATTTAAATACTCCGAAATTACCATCTCTTTTAAGGATCTGAGCAGGTGGTGGAGCGGGTTAAGGCGTACCTGTTATGCCAGTTGCTGGAAGGCTTCTGTGCTGGCTAGGGTTCGAGTCTCCTGGTTGGAAAGTGTTCTAAAGTTGTATATATATATATATATATATATATATATATATATATATATATATATATATATATATATATATATATATATATATTTATATATAATACCACCGTACCATGTCGTACCTAGTAGCCAGAACGCACTTCTCAGGCTACTATGCAATGCCCGATTTGCCTAATAAGCCAAGTTTTCCTGAATTAATATATTTTCTCTAATTTTTTTCTTATGAAATGATAAAGCTACCCATTTCATTATGTATGAGATCAATTTATTTTTTATTGGAGTTAAAATTAACGTAGATATATGACCGAACCTAACCAACCCTACCTAACCTAACCTAGCCTATCTTTATAGGTTAGGTTAGGTTAGGTAACCAAAAAAGTTAGGTTAGGTTAGGTTAGGTAGGTTAGGTAGTCGAAAACAATTAATTCATGAAAACTTGGCTTATTAGGCAAATCGGGCCTTGCATAGTTGGCTGAGAAGTGCGTTCTGGCTACTAGGTACGACATATATATATATATATATATATATATATATATATATATATATATATATATATATATATATATATATATATATATACATATATATATATATATATATATTAGTATATTTTGGTAGCAGTCTTTCCTGTAGACATATATTATTAAATATGACCGAAAAAGTAAGATTAATAATTCTAACACGAATTTTCTCAATCTTTCGTACATTACGCTTCACTGTTGGAGGTAAATCAAAAATCAATTCTCCAAAATTCATTTTTATTTCTAGTCTGACGCGACACGGGCGCGTTTCGTAAAACTTATTACATTTTCAAAGACTTTAGTTCACAAATACACAACTGATTAGAACTTACGTATCTCCGATTTTATATCTACATTTGAGTGAGGTGGGAGGGGTGATGTGGCATTAACACAAGACAGAAACAAGAGGGGATATTAATAGGGTATTAAAAGTATCAACACAAGACAGAACACAAACAATGGGTATTGAATAGAAGTGTTTGTAGAAAGCCTATTGGTCCATATTTCTTGATGCTTCTATATTGGAGCGGAGTCTTGAGGTGGGTAGAATATAGTTGTGCAATAATTGGCTGTTGATTGCTGGTGTTGACTTCTTGATGTGTAGTGCCTCGCAAACGTCAAGCCGCCTGCTATCGCTGTATCTATCGACGATTTCTGTGTTGTTTACTAGGATTTCTCTGGCGATGGTTTGGTTGTGGGAAGAGATTATATGTTCCTTAATGGAGCCCTGTTGCTAATGCATCGTTAAACGCCTAGAAATAGATGTTGTTGTCTTGCCTATATACTGGGTTTTTTGGAGCTTACAGTCCCCAAGTGGGCATTTGAAGGCATAGACGACGTTAGTCTCTTTTAAAGCGTTCTGTTTTGTGTCTGGAGAGTTTCTCATGAGTAGGCTGGCCGTTTTTCTGGTTTTATAGTAAATCGTCAGTTGTATCCTCTGATTTTTGTCTGTAGGGATAACGTTTCTATTAACAATATCTTTCAGGACCCTTTCCTCCGTTTTATGAGCTGTGGAAAAGAAGTTCCTGTAAAATAGTCTAATAGGGGGTATAGGTGTTGTGTTAGTTGTCTCTTCAGAGGTTGCATGGCTTTTCACTTTCCTTCTTATGATGTCTTCGACGAAACCAATGGAGAAGCCGTTATTGACTAGGACCTGCCTTACCCTACAGAGTTCTTCGTCGACTTGCTTCCATTCTGAGCTGTGGCTGAGAGCACGGTCGACATATGCATTAACAACACTCCTCTTGTACCTGTCTGGGCAGTCGCTGTTGGCATTTAGGCACATTCCTATGTTTGTTTCCTTAGTTTTTAATTTTTTATTTTAGTTTTAATGGAAAATTTTTCAAACAAACATTTGGTATGGCGATGGGCAATCCCCTGTCCCCAGTTTTAAGCAATTTGTATATGGAATTCTTTGAAACAAAAATCTTATCCAGGATTATCCCGGCTAATGTAGTTTGGTTTAGGTATGTTGATGATATTTTGTGCTTATGGCCGTGCGACAAAGACCAGATAGTTTTTCTTAATGAACTCAATTCTTTGGTACCTTCAATAAAATTCACTTGTGAGACTGAGGAGAATGGTACTCTTCCGTTTTTGGACATTATGATTCATAGAGTCACTAGAAAGTTCAAATTTAATGTGTATAGGAAACCTACCAACGTGGGGTCGTATGTTCATTTTTATTCGAATCATCATAGTAAAGTTAAACAGGCAGTATTTTCAGGAATGTTTCTACGAGCTTTGAGGGTTTGCAGCCCTGAGTTTTTTGATGAAGAGATTGCTAAAATATATGAAATTGGGAAGAGTTTACAATATCCTAAGAGGTTTTTGGATTTCTCGTTTGTACAAGCCAAGCGTACGTTTTATAATCACGTCTCTAAGGCGAAACCAAAAATTATTAACTCATTGGTCTTACCTTATGCGAGTGGACTTGAAAAATTGTCTCTGATTTTTAAGAAACTTAATATAAATTTGGTGTTCACTAATAGTACGATCAAATCCAATTTATTAAAAAACTCCCCTGACACAGCAGGTTGTGTGTATTCGATTCCCTGCAATGATTGTGATTCTGTGTACCTTGGACAAACAGGAAAGTCCTTACAATTGCGGTTGTCACAACATGCTTATAGTATTAGAACTGCCCTAACGTCTAATGCATTGTATCTACATACGAGTTTATGCGATCACAATATTAACTGGAATGGGGCAAAAAGCATTACCAATTGTGGGGATTTCGTGGAACGGAATTTGATTGAGTCTGCTCTAATCAGTCAGTGTCCAAATCTTCTTAATGTTAGTACTGGTATGTACAAACTTGATCCATTTTTAAGTTATAATATTGCACAACAGTTTAAGAAACAACTCTGATAGAGAGGCTTACAATGTCTCATTATAATTGTATATTCATATATTGTGTGTTATGAGGCTTTTCTTTAATCTTTCATCCTTATTCTCTGACCACTTAATCCTCTTTGACCATTCTAAGCTAAGCTATACCTGTTTTTGGTTAATTCTTTCCCTAGGGATGGGTTGGTCAGGTGTCGGCCTATATATCCTCCCCCTACCCTTCTCCTTAGTCAGTCTGGTGTTGACAAAGGCTTTAACGAGCCGAAACGTTCACCTCATTTCATAATTCTCTGTGGATTTTCCGCGTATATGTATATATATATACATATATGTATTTCATAAGTTATTCCGCCCTAATATGGTTCCCACTCACCAAAAAAAATTAATAGACTAAGAAAATAGTTTGAAATCTTTGAAAAAATTGTCCAAAAGAAATTAAAAGTCACAAGTTCTGCCAACTGTGACTGATTTATTTGTTTACCAATTTCGTTCTAACCTCACACACTTGCAAATTAAAAGTAACAATACTGTGGCTGAAAAATCTTTACCAAACCACTCACTGGATATTGAAGAGACGACAACGTTTCTGTCCATCCTGCACCATATCAAATCGATTGTGAGAATCGACATTATCAAATCGATTTCACATAGTTAGTGACAGGTATGTATTCCCCAAGACGTATAAGCTACAGTAAAATCAGATTAAACAAAAGAGAAACAATATCGATTTTCTCACTCCCCTCCCCCCCCCCCCCCCCAAAAAAAAAATAAGAATATAAATTTGTTTCACATTGGTGGAAGTAGCATTGATATTAAGCAATGTATTTATAGATGTAACAAAATACAGTGTAATTAGATACTTACGCAATATTATTTGTGTTAGGTATTACGGAGCAATTCAATAAAGGCACCAGCTGCATATCCACTTTGTGGACCCTCCTTACTACTGTTTTTCCTTGTGCGTCGGACAAGGGCTTGCATCTAATTATTACTTCAGTTCAGTTAATAGGAGTTGTTATCCTTACCAATAAAACTGATTTTTAAAATAAATCGTATATAATCCATTTTTTAACATATTGGGAAGAAACATTCACGAAGCAGATGCCAAATAATTGAAGATTTGTTTAAACATTTTATACTATATTTTATATTTTTAGAATATGTTTTTGATATTCTGCACCTTAAATTGCATCTGCATATTTATTGTCAAATTTCAAATCCAATTCAGATCTTCCAGTAGTGATTTTTGAGTTTTCTGCGTTTATTTCTTCTGGGAACTACAATTATACCGGTATCACACTCTAAACGGGTTTAAATGGACTAAAAAATTTCTTGGGTGTTATAGATTGGACAGACCTGGGCATGGAGGGGTGGGCCAGTCTTGGAGCGAGACGTGAACCTAGCGATGGGTGACGTAACAAGGGATTGCGATGTGGCTTCAAAATATAATTTATTTAAAATTATTTTAATCAACGCACGGGAACGTAGTATACCATAACAATTGATTAGATCGAATAATAATGACCCGAAATGGATAACTACGATCTGAATAACTTTATAGGAAAACAAGAGCTTGGTACAAAAGAATTAAGAATGGGTAAGTCAGTCTAGAACAATAATTCGTCCAACTGGTTAGAAATGTTAAAAAAGTGTTAAGGATGGGAAAAAGAAACCTGGAGTTCCCATAGCTAGCAGGGCAAGCAAAGACAAATCCTAAAGGGATTTTCAGTTATATCAAACAAAGATTAGGGAAATGATAGGCCCATTAAAAACAGAGACAGTTTATATAACTGATAATGACGAAGAGATGAGTAGTATTTTTAATAAATATTTTATATCTGTATTTACTAGAGAGGAACTTAACATTATTCCTTCAGCCTAACAAGTCTATGTGGGTGGAAGAAGAGGACAGGTTGACTAGTTTAGCAGTTACCAGGGAGGATGTTATTAAACAAATATTGAAACTAAAACCAAACAAATCCCCAGGGCCAGACAAAGTGTTTGCCAGCGTGCTAAAAGAATGCAAAGAGCTCCTCCTTAGGAGAAATTATGTACCATATTTAACAAATTATTAGAGTCAGACGCAGAAGGTTGCTAATGTGGTACCAATTTTTAAGAAAGAAGATAGATCACTTGTGTCAAACTATCGACCAATTAGCCTAAGGTATATTGTTGGAAAGTTACTTGAATCGATAATTGCAAATACCATTCGTCTTCATCTTAAAAAACATAAATAAATAAATGATTCACAACATGGTTTTACAAATGGCCGTTCATGTTTAACAAATTGGCTTTCATTTTATTCCACTACTAGCTGTACCCGCCACGGGTTGCTTTGGCTCATTCTGGTTAAATGGAAATGAAAGAGAAGAGAAAATGCGCGTTTCTAACATGTTTAATTTCACAATGCTTGTGGGTATACAATATTTTTTCTTGTTCCACTGTCTGTGAAGTTATAGAGATTGTCTGATTGTCGACTCTAGAACACGCAACATATAATTGTCCATGTGAGAAGCAATCCGTGTCTAGATGTAAACCGCACATTAATGAAGATTGGCCCTGACCTTTGTTGATGGTGATTGCAAACGCCAATCGAATTGGGAATTACACTCTCTTAAATTGAAATGGCAAATCTGTTGGAATCATAGGAATGTGAGGAATGAGGACATCTTCACCTTTGAAAGGTCCTGTCAAGGTTGTTGCTTCTACGACGTTGCTTAATAATAGTTTACTGCAAGCCGCGTGCCGTTACTAAGCTTTCGCTGGTTGATATTTTATAACATGATAATTGGCACGCCGATTTTATTTGCAGTTCGTGCGATGGTATCCCTGGCAGATCGAGTGAATTAAAAAATTCTGTTGGATAATTAACCGCTTCATCTGCTTCCACAAGTGTCGGTGGACTTGTATGTGACTGCTTTGCTTTGTATGTTAGACTGAATAATATTGTCAAGTTCTTAGACGTCTTTGTTCTTTTCCACAAGAACAGCTCGTTCACTTGGCCATTCGTGATTATTATAACTGGTTTGAATATTGGGAAATACTTTTTCAACCAATTCTTCTTTGGACGTCACTAAATTGTAGATGTTATGATGCAATGAAATTCGTCCTTAGGTCAATTCAATCGGCACGTTTCCTTTCCCAATTTCCAGAAATTGATGTGAGAATATCTCAGCTGATGAATCGTTTTGCAGTTGGAAACGCATATTTGTAGTTAATTTTAACATCTTTACGTGGCGCGACAAAGTAGAGTATTTCAGGCAAGCATTTATTTTGTCCGCTGCTGTCGATCGATGAATTACAGGTAATGTTTGCATGAAATCTCAGGCAAGCAATATTATTGCGTTCCCAAATGGTCTGATGTGTCCATGCAAATCTTACAATGATCGATCAAGAGCCTCGAGCGATTTTTGGTGGGCCATTGTGCATTCATCGCAAATATTAAGTTTACATTTCTGCAATACTTTTCCCATTCCGGATGCTTTGGAAATGTTGCACGTGGGAGTTTCAATGAATTGCATGTTCAATGGCAATTTCAAAGCCGAAATAGCAGTTCTTCCACCAGGTAGCAATGTCGCAGCTATTCCGGACGATGCATGAGATAAGGTTATGCCATTTTGTGATCAAAATACTGCCAAAATCAATCTAGTTAGAAAGATTTTACAGTTCCTCTTGGCGCATCAAAGAAGATTTCTCCAAACTCGTTATTGACAGTTTGAATTATTTGATCGTTAATGACTTTTAGCTCAAGCGTTAGCTTAAGAATATTTAATTGCACATACAATAACAGATCACCCGTGTTGTAATTTTGTTCACGACGCAATTCTACATTGAACGAAGCAGCTTCAGATCGATTCGGTAATGGCATTCCCAATTGAATGAGAACTTTGTTCGCGATTTCTAAGCACAAATCTTCAATCATTATCAACGCTTCGTTGTAGATTTCTGCTGTGAAATTCATGTTCATATTTGAATTTTCCTTGCGTATTCAAAGGACAATATATTCAGCCATGTGCGATTTGTGTTTCTCCGATACTCTGTTGGAGATGAAGGAGAGCAGGTGGTCAGTATGATTGCAAACAATGCTCGAATCTGATTTGGATGTGACGTGTTGGACGTGTCATTAATCCATACACCCCAGTGTCGGTCGTTCTCCAATAAATTCAGAGCTTGACATGCACTACGGAAAGTGGCATGTGTTACGCCGCTGACAAATCTCAATTGCTGTAAAGACGTTGGACCAGGCACAGCAACAACTCTGTCTGCCAATCGTAGTTTGTTTGAATAAGCCAGGTTGTCCGTCGAGTCGCTCTCCTCGTTTACGTCGTTCAAATGAATTTCTACTGGCATTCCATGTGTAATACGTAGGCACTTCCGAATACAGCAATGGTTTTGCAAACACGTCATTTTGACATAACGTGAAGAAAGCAGTTAACGTTGTTGTAACTGGTGGGTTCATAGCTGTTTGTTGCACATTTACAGCTGTGAAATAAACGTGGTGTCCATTTTCTTGTTTTCTAAACTAATACAAAAAATACTAACGAAATATTTAAATTTAAATGGCGATCAATCGACACAGCTCAATTTCACCACCAATTGCATTGAAAAATAAGAAGGACAGTAAAAACACGGAATGAAAAACAAAGAAAAAAGAAAGAAATAAGCTATTCCCACAAAATGAACGGTTTAGTAAACAACACAGCTCAATTCCAACGCAGTGTCACATAAAATAATTAAATCAAAATGAAAATAAATCCAAATCTATGAAAATTCAATATATCAATGCAATCGAAAACATTGAAATTGAATCGTAACATATCTTGTATATCATATGTTGCTCTTATGTGCAACAGATGGCACTGTTTTTCAAAAAAATACATGATTTTACCTGTCACAGGTGTGGCATCTAAACAGTAGGTAAATCAAAACACGCACGTATTTGAAAGGAATGTTGTGTCAAAATTTCAAAGCAATCCGTGAAGAACTTTTGGAGATTACAGCGTGTGTTGATCATGCGTCCTACAGATGCCATTGTTTTTCAAAAAAGCATGTTTTTCCCTGTCACAGGTGTGGCATGTATATAGTAGGTATATATAAACACTCACCTATTCGAATGCAATGTTGTGTCAAGATTTCAAAGCAATCGGTAAAGAAGTTTCGAAGATTTCCCTCACTAGAAAAACACGAAAAACACATTTTAAAAAAATGTTTTTTTCCCGTCACAGACGTGACATCTATATAGTATGTATATAAACACCCGCTCGGATGCGAATGAAACGATGTGTGAATATTTCAAGGAAATCGGTAAAGATCTTTCGGAGATTAGCGATTTTGAACAAACAAACATTTCCATTTTTATTTATTTAGATAGTTGTGGCAGTTGATAGTTATAAGATTTGTGATGTTATGTTCCTCGACTTTAGCAAAGCTTTTGATATGGTGCCACATGAAAGGTTGATTAAAAAGATAGAGGCACGTGGTACTGGGGGCTGCTATTAAGTTGGATTAGGGAATTGCTATACCAAAGGAAACAAAGAGTTAGCATAAACAGAGTTAAGTCAGAGTTAGAAAATGTTATAGGTGGATTGCCTTATGGGTCTGTGCTGTGACCACTGTTATTCATAATATATATAATGATTCAGATTTACGTTTGAGCAGAATATCTGCAAATTTGATTCTCATGTTCTTATGTTCAACCAAGTTTTCTTTACCTACTTTAATACTTACAAAATTGGTGCTAAAAATGAAAATTGGAGCTTAATAATTACCCCCCTCCTTACCTAGAAATTATATATAAGATACGAATATATTTTCACATATTGTCCTAACATATACCTAATTTATCCCTATAATTTATTATTATTCCATAGTATAATTTCTAGGTAAGGGGGGTAAGGGATTTGAACCCCTTAGTTATGGGTTAGGTTATGAAAAATTGGGTTGTGGGAATTGTATTGATATCGTAAATCATATCCCTTTTTCTTAAAAAAAATATGATGTGAAAAAGAGTTCAGATCTGAGTATATATGTTTAAGGATATTTTAACTGTTCTAGAGACAAAATGCCCATTAGTATCACATTTTTCCATTAACCCCCATAGGTAATGGAGGTTAAAGTAGGATGGGGTTGGTTGTATTGACAAAAAAAAATAAAAAAACATGGCTTAGAATAAGAAGCAACACTGGACAAAGATCCTAGTATTAGAGGTTAGGTCCAGGGTGGTTTGGTTAATGCATAAACAACAAATTTCCTTCCATAAATGCAATACATTTGATGTTAGGTAAAGGGAGGTTAGGTGCAGGGTGGCTGAGTTGATGTGTATAAAAAAACACAAACCCAACAATATTGCTACAATATTGAACATAAATTTAAGATTGATCGGTGAGAGGCAGTTAGGTTCATATCCAAAAAACATCATTTTTCTACGAATATGAATATAATATTCAACAAAGATCCTAGCAGGTTAAGCACTTAGGTTCATATCCAAAAACATCACTTTTCTAAGAAAATAGATACAATATTCAACAAAGCTTCAAGGGCCCCGGCAGACTAGATATGGGCTTTTAGGTTTATAAACGAAATCAAGACTTCTCTGAGTATATGTCGTATCAGAGGTTAGGTCCAAGTTGGATGAGTTGTGTTAATATGAGGAAAACACCTAGTAACAACACACTTCTAATAATAATAATACTATATTAGCAAAATCAATTGTAATACATGGTGGAATGGAAGTTGGGAGTATACATTAACAGCTCTAACAGGTAACTCATGCTTTGGATGTGATGTGCTTAGTTACATTTAATATATATATATTTTTTGGTTTGATATAATTAGGATAAATTTTGTGGAATTGACACAAATTGGGATAATTTGGATAAATTGAGCTAATATTGTGTTAGGATAGGTTAGGTTAAGTCAAGTTTGGTAGAATTGATGATAGAAAACACATTTGGAAATTGTAAATAGCTAGATGACACAGCATTAACTCTATGAAATGGTCTTGGGAACTGGGTATGTTAAGCCAAGACTGGATGTTGGATATTGGAAATATACATTAAATTTAGGTGGAATAGGTGAAAACTTGGGTAAAAATGAGCTTTGGCTGTGCTATGATACAAAACATTTTGGGTACATTTGGTGTAAATTGTCTTAATTTAGGTTGAATTTTCGTAGGACAGCATAGATTTTGCCGACTTTAATCAAATCTAGCTTTGGATGGGCTAGGTCAGGTCAGTTAAGGTTGTGTAGGGTAGGATATATAATATCTCAGTGGTAATGAACTAGCTTGTTCAGAAAATAGAGTAGCAGTAATAGGCATTCGTCAGTCTCGGGAGACTATGGAGTTGCGCTCTTATTGTCAATCCTGGTGCAGCGTCTGGTGTGTCTGATGAGGCCAATCCGAGAATGGCAGTCCAACCCACACTTAGCACAAACGAAGTCCAATTCTGGACTGTCTTCCTGGCTACCGGCTATCCTTCTGTCTCTGCCTCCGATTTCTTGGCAAGTGACTCCTCGAACTTGGAGAGACCTCTTTGAACAGACTGCCACCAGGCTGAACGGTCTGCAGCCAGTGTTTCCCACATAGCAAGATCAACGTCCATGACTTTCAGGACCCTCCCTCAGGTACCGTAGCTGGGGTTTGCCTGTTGGACGCTTTCCCTGCGTCACCTCTCCATACAGGAAATCCTTGGGCATCCTGCCGTCGTCATTCGCACCACGTGTCCAAGCAAGCGCATTCGTCTCTGCTTCATCATTGTGTACATGCTGGTGATTTTAGCTCTCCCCAGGACGCTGTTGTTTGTCACCTTGTCCTGCCAGGTGATGTCCAAGATGTGTTGGAGGCAGCATATGAGGTAGGTGGTCAGCTGTCTTTCCTGACGAACGTGGATTGTCCAATATTCACTGCCATATAGGAGAGTGCTCGGACACAGGCTCTGTAAACCTGGATCTTTGTACACTCAGTCAGCTTATTGTTGGCCCCACACTCTCTTTGTCAGTCTGGACATGATAGTAGATGCGTTTGTTTAACTCCGTATCAAGAGAGAGCGAGTCAGAGATTGTGGAGCCCAGGTACAACGAAGTCGTGAACGACTTCCAGTTTGGAATCGGAGATGCCGATGTCAGGTGGGGAGTCCACTTCTTGTCCCATGACCTGTATTATCTTTAGACTGATGGTGAATCCGAAAGCCTGACAGGCCCCGCTGAAGCGGGTCATGAACCGTTGGAGCTCTTCGGCTTAGTGGGCGGTGACTGCTGCATCGTCAGCAAAAAGGAAGTTGCGCAGACACCTTAGCCGAACCTTTGTCTTGGCTCTCAGCCTGGCGAGGTTAAAGAGCTTTCTGTCCGACCTGGTCCAGAGGTAGATGCCTTCCGTCGCAGATCCGAAGGCGTGCTGCAACATAACTGCAAAAAAATCCCGAATAGGGTTGGAGCCAGAACGCATCCCTGCTTTACTCCACTTCGGATGCCAAAGGCATCTGATATTAGGCCATCAAAGACTACGGTGCCCTTCATGTTCTCGTGGAAGGATCTGATGATGCTAAGGAGCCTGGGTGGGCATCCGATCTTGGGGAGGATCTTGAACAGGACCTCCCTTTTGACGAGATTGAAGGCCTTCGTCAGATCTATGAAGACTACGAAGAGTGGCTACTTCTGTTCCTGCATTTCTCCTGCAGTTGTCTTAGGGAAAAGACCATGTCGATGGTGGACCTGTTAGCTCGGAATCAGCATTGCGATTCTGGATTGACTCTCTTTGCAAGAACTTGGAGCCTCTTCAATGTGACTCGAGCAAACTGTTTTCCTACAATACTGAAGAGGGAGATGCCACGGTAATTGTTGTAGTCGCCCCTGTCACTTTTATTCTTATACAGAGTGATGATGTTGGCGTCCCTCATGTCCTGTGGCACCTCTTCTTCTTCCCAGCAGAGGCAGAGAATTTCATGCAGTTCCATGAACAGATTACCTCTGCAGCTCTTCAAGGTCTCAGCAGGAATACCGTCTTTTCCAGGAGCTTTGCCAAGAGCAAGGGAGTCTAGGGCCTCGCTGAGTTCTTCGAGGGTCGGTTCGCTGTTGAGCTCCATTAACACAGGCATGCTGCTCATGGCCTCTTCGGTGACCACATTCTTCCCTGTCGTATTGCTCAGAGTAGTGCTCGACTCAGCGCTTCAGCTGCAGTGTCTGGTCCTGAATCACCTCGCCTGTGGCAGATTTCAGGTGAGCCGTCTTCTGGATTGGGCCGAAATCCTGCTTGATGCCGTCATACATTCCTTTTTACATTTCCTGTATCTGCTGCAGTCTGTATCTGGGAACAGAGCTGGAGCCAATAGTTGTTGGCACATTGCCTGGCGCTCTGCTGCACTTTACAGCGGACGGCCCGAAGGATCTGTAAGTTGCGCTGACTTGAGCAGGCTTTGTAGGCTGCCAAGGCGTTTCTCTTCTCTTCGATGACAGGTGTCATTTCTTCCGAATGAGCCTCGAACCAGTCTGCCGACCTGCTGGTCTTCTTGCCAAAGGTGGACATGGCAGCGTTGAACACAGCGTCTCTGAAATGCACCCATCTTTTACTGGCCGTGACCCCAGCAGGGCCAGGGAGAGCTTCTTCGAGCGCATGTGCAAAATCTTCCACCTTATCCTGATTGCGGGTCTTGGTGGTATCGATGCAAGGTCTGCCCTCCTTTTTTGAGTGGTGAATCCTCTTTGTTTGCATCTTGACTCTGCTTCATACCAGGGAGTGGTCAGTGTCACAGACAGCACTCTGGTAGTTACGTGTAATCTTGACGCTGGGTAGACTTGCACGCCTGGTGAGAATCAGGTCAAGCTGGTGCCAGTGCTTGGATCTGGGGTGTCTCTAAGAGACTTGGTGTTGAGGCTTTGTGCCGAAGAACGTGTTGGTGACACAGAGACCATGAAGGCAGCAGAGTTCTAGCAGACGTTGCCCGTTCTCATTCATCCTCCCTATGCCGAATTAACCCAGACAAGTGGGCCAAAAGTTGTGATCAGCACCCACTCTGGCGTTGAAGTCGCCAAGGATAAACAGTGGCTCCTTTACAGGGATTTTTGCTATGACTCTGTTGAGGTCATCGTAGAATGTTTTCCTTTGCCTCTGCTGGAGTAGTCAGGGTAGGTGCATATGCACTAATTATATTGACTGGTCCTGTTTGGGAGTGCAATTGCAGAGACATAATTCGTTCGGTTTCCCCGTCAGTGGCATAATGTGTCCCAATAGTGCATTCCTGACAGCAAATCCCACACCATGTTCTCTGGTCTCATCTGTAGATTTTCCTTGTCAGTAGCCTGATTATATACATATATATTTAAATATATATATATATATATATATATATATATATATATATATATATATATATATATATATATATATATATATATATATATATATATATATATTGTGACGATAATCTCCTTCAAGAGAGATTGAGCCTGCTCTTCCCTCTTAAGTACGTCCCTATACAACTAATATAGAAGATATATCCAACAAGTACAACACCAAGGTTTGCCAGAGAGCAAACGTATTCAGCACCAGGAACACCTGCTCCACCTCCACCACTCAAACCAGCAAACTACCTGTCCGTCGCCTGCACATCGCTGATTGGCTGGTGCCGTCACACCTGCTCCCTCCACCCGCCACACTACCTGATGTCTAGGCCACCACGACCTACAGCCCTCAGAATATCCCATGCTTTCCACAAGTTAACACGTCTCATTGGTAGACTAAGCCCTGGCTTACGTGTACTAAGAGAGGTGGCAGCTTAAAGCCAATATTCCTGCACTCATATATCTCCTTGTATATTATTCACTTTGATATTATTCACTTGTATTAACGTAACTTTTCATTTTGCCAGTGATTATTCTTATTATTTTGATTGATTGATTTTATGTTACAATTTTTATGTCCATTTTATTCATGTTTTGCTTTTCTAACGTAATTAAAATCTCATTCTTAAATTTACTTGTGTTTTCTGTCTTCCCATTACCTTACCACAGACGAAAGTTCCATATTTTCTCTTTTTGTTTCTTTATGTGACGAGGCCATACCCCTAGCTTTTGAAACAGCCGAACACCAACGCGTTACCATCACAATATATATATATATATATATATATATATATATATATATATATATATATATATATATATATATATATATATATATATATATATATATATATATATATATATATATATATATATATATATATATATATATGCGAACAAGCCTGAATGGTCCCCAGGACTATATGCGAATGAAAACTCACACCCCAGAAGTGACTCGAACCCATACTCCCAGAAGCAACGCAACTGGTAACTACAGGGCGCCTTAATCCGCTTGACCATCACGGCCGTCAAAAGGAAGTGATAGCCGAGGCTATTTGAGCCACTTCCCCGACGGCAACTCGGATGGTAATCTTGGGCATAGCATTTCACCAAATCACCTCATTCTTTGGGGCACACGTGAGGAACACAAATGCGAACAAGCCTGAATGGTCCCCAGGACTATATGCGAATGAAAACTCACACCCCAGAAGTGACTCGAACCCATACTCCCAGAAGCAACGCAACTGGTAACTACAGGGCGCCTTAATCCGCTTGACCATCACGGCCGTCAAAAGGAAGTGATAGCCGAGGCTATTTGAGCCACTTCCCCGACGGCAACTCGGGGAATATATATATATATATATATATATATATATATATATATATATATATATATATATATATATATATATATATATATATATATATATATATATATATATATATATATATATATATATATATATATATAATGCTACATGCCCAAGATTACCATCCGAGTTGCCGTCGGGGAAGTGGCTCAAATAGCCTCGGCTATCACTTCCTTTTGACGGCCGTGATGGTCAAGTGGATTAAGGCGCCCTGTAGTTACCAGTTGCGTTGCTCCTGGTAGTATGGGTTCGAGTCACTTCTGGGGTGTGAGTTTTCATTCGCATATAGTCCTGGAGACCATTCAGGCGTGTTCGCATTTGTGTTCCTCACGTGTGCCCCAAAGAATGAGGTGATTTGGTGAAATGCTATGGCCCAAGATTACCATCCGAGTTGCCGTCGGGGAAGTGGCTCAAATAGCCTCGGCTATCACTTCCTTTTGACGGCCGTGATGGTCAAGTGGATTAAGGCGCCCTGTAGTTACCAGTTGCGTTGCTCCTGGGAGTATGGGTTCGAGTCACTTCTGGGGTGTGAGTTTTCATTCGCATATAGTCCTGGGGACCATTCAGGCTTGTTCGCATATATATATATATATATATATATATATATATATATATATATATATATATATATATATATATATATATATATATATATATATATATATATATATATATATATATATATATATATATATATATATATATATATATATATATATATATATATATATCGTACCTAGTAGCCAGAACGCACTTCTCTGCCTACTATGCAGGGCCCAATTTGCCTAATAAGCCAAGTTTTCATGAATTAATTGTTTTTCGACTAACTTACCTACCTAACCTAACCTAACCTAACTTTTTCGGCTACCTAACCTAACCTAACCTATAAAGATAGGTTAGGTTAGGTTAGGTAGGGTTAGGTAACTTTTTCGGCTACCTAACCTAACCTAACCTAACTTTTTCGGCTACCTAACCTAACCTAACCTATAAAGATAGGTTAGGTTAGGTTAGGTAACTTTTTCGGCTACCTAACCTAACCTAACCTATAAAGATAGGTTAGGTTAGGTTAGGTAGGGTTGGTTAGGTTCGGTCATATATCTACGTTAATTTTAACTCAAATAAAACAAAATTGACCTGAAACATAATGAAATGGGTAGCTTTATCATTTCATAAGAAAAAAATTAGAGAAAATATATTAATTCATGAAAACTTGGCTTATTAGGCAAATCGGGCCTTGCATAGTAGGCTGAGAAGTGCGTTCTGGCTTAGGCAAATCGGGCCTTGCATAGTAGGCTGAGAAGTGCGTTCTGGCTTCTAGGTACGACATATATATATATATATATATATATATATATATATATATATATATATATATATATATATATATATATATATATATATATATATATATATATATATATATATATATATATATATATATATATATATATATATGTCGTACCTAGTAGCCAGAACGCACTTCTCGGCCTACTATGCAAGGCTTGATTTGCCTAATAAGTCAAGTTTTCCTGAATTAATATATTTTCTCTAATTTTTTTCTTATCAAATGATAAAGCTACCCATTTCATTATGTATGAGGTCATTTTTTTTTTATTGGAGTTAAAATAACCGTAGATATATGACCGAACCTAACCAACCCTACCTAACCTAACCTAACCTATCTTTATAGGTTAGGTTAGGATAGGTAGCAGAAAAAGTTAGGTTAGGTTAGGTTAGGTAGGTTAGGTAGTCGAAAAACAATTAATTCATGAAAACTTGGCTTATTAGGCAAATCAGGCCCTGCATAGTAGGCTGAGAAGTGCGTTCTGGCTACTAGGTACGACATATATATATATATATATATATAATATTATTAAATATGACCGAAAAAAGTAATATTAATAATTCTAACACGAATTTTCTCAATATTTCTTATGGTTCTTTTCACTGTCGATGGTAATTGAAAAATCAGTTTTCCAAAATTAATTTTTATTTCTACTCTTACGCGACACTTGAACGCATTTCGTAATAACTTATTTCATTTTCAAAGACTTTAGTTTACATACACAACACTATAACCTGCAAACACTAAAACAGATTTCTTACTATGCTATAATTCAAATTGTTGTTGTTTAAGATTCGCTACTCAGAACGATAAGTTCCAGTAGCACGGGCTATGGTGAGCCCGTAAGTGGAGGCTCTTTGGAGCCATTATCTGTATCAGTGGCTGATACTAGAGATGTGGCAATGGGCGTCTCCATGATGATTTTCATTATGAAGAAATACCTATACCACTTATGGAGCTGGTGGGATTAGTGTAGACCTCTAGGTTTTCCGTTTTTTCTTTGCCTGCGACTTTGGCTGAGCAGTGCTGTCGTTAGAGTTTGGTGACGTGGCCTCCATGAGGAAGTCTTGAACCGTGTAGGTGTCGTATTTGTGATGCGACGATGGAGCTCCTACTATGATTTCTTCGTCTGAGGAGTCCGTAACCTCCGTAGTGGGCGTTTTTGTCTTTCGCCTCGCAGCCTTAGGTAGGTTTAGGTGTCGTTGATTGGTGGTTGTAGCTATTTCAGGAGCGCTGGTGGTGCTGTTATCGTTTGTAGACAGCACGTCTGCTAGCCCGGCTTCTGTGATAGTGATGGTACGAGTGTTGGGAGCTGGAGAAGGAATTACGTTCAATGCATGATGCAAAAGGATCAATGCATGAATGTTCGTAATAAAACAAATAGGACACTCGGATTTATTAATCGAAGCGTTAGTAACAAGACACCTGGTGTGGTTCTTAAGGTATATCTTGCTCTGATTAGGCCCCATTTAGATTATGCAGTTCAGTTTTGGTCGCCGTACTATAGAATGGATATAAATTCACTTGAACGTGTCCAGCGTAGGACGACTAAGTTAATTCCCCATATTAGAAATCTTCCATATGAAGAAATATTAACAAAGCTTAAGATGCATTCACTGGAAAGGCGAAGAGTAAGGGGTGACATGATAGAGGTTTACAAGTGGATGAATGGACATAACAAAGGGGATATTATTAGGACATTAAAAGTATCAAGACAAGACAGAACACGAAACAATGGGTATATATTGGATAAGTTTAGATTTAAGAAAGACTTGGGTAAATACTGGTTCAGTAAAAGGGTTGTCGATTTGTGGAACCAATTGCCGCATAACGTGGTAGAGGTGGGGTCCCTCGATTGTTTCAAGCATGGGTTGGACATGTATATGAGTGGGATTGGGTGGTTATAGACAGCAGCTGCCTCATATGGGCCAATAGGTCTTCTGCAGTTGCCTTTGTTTTTATGTTCTTATGTGCTTATGTTCATTTCAAAACCCTATTTAGATCAACTTGAAGTGATAGTGAGTCTTCTTCCGCGTTAATTTCCCTACCGATTTTTGTATCATCTTCAAATTTTCAGATGTTGCTACTCAAAGCTGAATCTAAATCATTTATATGTTGTGACGATAATCTCTTTCAAGCGAGATTGAGCCTGCTCTTCTCTACATGAAGTTACGTATTTTGAACAAGATTAAGATTCTACTTTCAAGATACGTCTACCAGTAGCACAAAACGTTTTGACCAGGAGACAAAACGTACCCAAAACTCACCCCCTACTCCACTCCCTCCACGCCGGCTCGTCATCAACCAGCCAACTACCCTTCCCAGCCTACGTGCTCCTGATTGGTGACTCGCCGACTGCACACCTGCACACAGCACCTCTGCGCCCTCTACCTGAGTCGATGTCTGGGCTTGATTCAGCCATTGATGTCAGAATATCCTTGTGCTCTCAAGCAGTAAACAACTAACTGATATACGCTGTGTATCAGCTGGATGTTTCTCAGCTAGCGCTAATATTCTCAGCACCTAATTATTTTTCACCTTTAAACGTTATATTATTGTAGAGTAACTTCATTCCTATTATTCATTTATGTTATATTGTTTTTGACTTGTTCTTTTGCACTGTATATTGCCAAGGGATTGTCTTTGTTTATAATTTGTTTATTAATTAAAGTTTCATTGTTCATACTTTGTGTTTGCGTGTCTTCCCTTACTTTGCCACAGACAGACAGAAAACAGGCAAGCAGTCTATCTTTTTTTTGTAAGTGTGACTAGGCATTGACACCTGCCATTGGAGGACTGCCGAACATCTACACTCCAACACTTTCCCGTCACATTTAATGGGGGCCTGTCCGGGAGCTTCACTCAGGTACTAGTACCAGAACGTCAATTTGTGGTAAGCGTACTTGGCTTTGATACAGTTGCTTTTCAATATTTTCATTACTTTTAATATTTATATGGTGTTGTGTGTATTGTGCATTCCGAGAGTAGCATATGGTGAGTGTTGGATAACTTTGGATTACGTGATGACTGGAGGTCTCAGTCATTCTCTTAATTGGTCATCCCTCCCTCCGTGTTATTACTCGTGTTTTCCACCATTTGTCCCTAGGATATTTCTCAATCTCAGACAGATCATCATTTTGGGTACCCTGGTACTTTGGTTTGTCTTCGGGTCAGAGCACCCTATCTTCTGCAAATCGACCGAAGGAGGATAAAGAGGGGCCATAGATCCTCTAGCACGGACTACGTTGCTGAGTTGGGACCTCAACAGCACTTCTCGTCACCAGTTGACACTAGCACCCCTAGTTGACCCCTACACGTCGGTCAGAGATGATGATATTTACTTAGGTAGGGAATTAGCTTTCTTTTTTCAGAGTACAAAGTTCGCTAATTCTGTAAGTATCATATTTCATTTAGTGGGAAAACCCTTGCTTCTGTCCTATAGAGACTCGGCAAGGTATGCCTACATTCTTGGACTACCTTATTCACTTTTGGAACAATTAAATGTTTCATTTGTTTTAGAAACTCAGTTTCATTTATTTAGTAGGATTTTCTTGCCCTTATTCTCTTACATTGAGTACCGGGTACAAGATTTCCTGCGCTTTTGATTGACTAATCATTTACCATTCTAAATTAACATTAATTGTTAAATATTAAATTCCACAGGATAGTTATCAGTTGCCACGTTATCCTGTTACTGACACTTACCATATCACAAGTATTCGTTGTACATTTATTTGCTATTTTTCACCATGTTTCGTCTCCCAGCTTTTCGTAACGATCCAGCAGGTGAAATAGGAACCTTAAGTCGTGCCAATTGGACCGAATTACAAACTCTTCCACACGAGTATCAACTAGATGTTCCCCATGGAGCCAACAAAAATGAATTGCAGAATTTAATAATGGATCACTTCTTAGATGAAAGGAAAATTGACTCTGAAACCCACGAAACTTATTCTATTGCAGATAAACATGATCTGATAAACTTAGCTGGCCTGCAGATCAATGGTCTACCCTTCTCAGAGTGCATCTTACAGGTAGAGCTGCAGTTACTCTCAGTACCTTAGCGTCTGAGATTGACTACCAGACCCTGAAGTAAGCAGTTCTGGACGCCTACCTTCTCTCCACCGAAAGCTACAGACGAAAATTCCGTGACTATCTAAAGGCAAGTAACACCACCTTTCTAGAATTTGCCAATACCAAGAAAAGATATTTCATGAAATGGCTGGAAGCAGCACATGTGTCTACATTTCCAGAGCTCGTCAACCTCATGCTAGTTGAGGAATTCTTGAGACATGTTCCCCCTTCCGTCCGTTTATATTTAGCAGATAAAGAAGAAACCGACTATATCAAATGTGCGAAGTCAGCTGACACCTACAGCCTCATCCATCGGCCTACATCAGAACCACTTTTTTTTTTAGATATATACAAGAGTTGTTACATTCTTGTACAGCCACTAGTACGCGAAGCGTTTCGGGCAGGTCCCTGGAATACGATCCCCTGCCGCGAAGAATCGTTTTTTCATCCAAGTACACATTTTACTGTTGCGTTAAACAGAGGCTACAGTTAAGGAATTGTGCCCAGTAAATCCTTCTCGGCCAGGATACGAACCCATGATATTGCGCTCGCGGAACGCCAGGCGAGTGTCTTACCACTACACCACGGAGACTGTGGACCTTCTATTAAGAAGTCTTGGTATAGTTATGATAAAGTAGGTACGGATCAAGCAAGCTCTCAATTGTATTGTAAGTATTGCAAACTCTATGGACATACCATAGATAGATGTGGGAAAGCTCAATACAAAGGCAATGAAACAACTAAACCCAAACCGACTCCTCCTAAGTCCGGTAAGCCTGTGATGAATGTTGGTGTTCCTATTAATGATCTTTCTCTCTTCAGCAAACACCTGTAAGAACAAAGGCAACTGCAGAAGGCCTATTGGCCCATACGAGGCAGCTCCTATTTATAACCACCCAATCCCACTCATATACTTGTCCAACCCGTGCTTGAAACAATCAAGGGACCCCACCTCCAGCACGTTACGCGGTAATTGGTTCCACAAATCAACAATCCTGTTACTGAACCAGTATTTACCCAAGTCTTTCCTAAATCTAAACTTATCCAATTTATACCCATTGTTTCGTGTTCTGTCTTGTGTTGATACTTTTAATACCCTATTAATATCCCCTTTGTTATGTCCATTCACCCACTTGTAAACCTCTATCATGTCATCCCTAACTCTTCGCCTTTCCAGTGAATGCAACTTAAGCTTTGTTAATCTTTCTTCATATGAAAGATTTCTAATTTGGGGAATTAACTTAGTCATCCTACGCTGGACACGTTCAAGAGAATTTACATCCATTCCATAATATGGCGACCAAAACTGAACTGCATAATCTAAATGGGGCCTAACTAGAGCAAGATATAGTTTGAGAACCACACCAGGTGTCTTGTTACTAACGCTGCGATAAATAAATCCAAGTGTCCGATTTGCCTTATTACAAACATTTATGCATTGATCCTTTTGTTTTAAATTCTTACTAATCATAACTCCCAGATCCTTTTCGCAATCCGACTTTGCAATCTCAACACCATCTAGCTCGTATCTTGTAACTCTATCATCATTACCTAACCTCAGAACTTTACATTTATCAGCATTAAACTGCATCTGCCAATCCTTTGACTATTTCAAAGCCTATCTAGATCAACTTGAAGTGATAGTGAGTCCTCCTCCGAATTAATTTCCCTACCGATTTTCGTATCATCGGCAAATTTGCAAATGTTGCTACTCAAACCTGAATCTAAATCATTTATATATATATATATATTATAAACAACAGAGGTCCCAGGACAGAGTCTTGAGGCACTCCACTTACAACATTTTCCCACTCTGACTTGATTCCATTTATACTAACTTTCTGTTTCCTTTGGTATAGCCATGCCCTAATCCAGCTTAATATAGCACCCCCAATACCATGAGACTCTATCTTCTTAATGTCTTTCATGTGGCACTGTATCAAAAGCTTTGCTAAAGTCAAGGTACACAACATCACAATCCTTACCACTATCAACTGCCTCAACTATGCTAGAATAAAAGGATAACAAATTTGTTAAACATGAACGGCCATTTATAAAACCATGTTGCGACTCAATTATTAATTTATGTTTTTCAAGATGAAGATGAATTTTATTTGCTTTTATAGATTCGAGTAACTTTCCCACAATAGACGTTAGGCTAATTGGTCGATAGTTAGACGCAAGTGATCTATCTCCTTTCTTAAAAACTGGTATCACATTAGCAACTTTCCAAAACTCTGGCACTCTGCCTGACTCTATTGATTTATTAAATATGGTTGACAGTGGGTCACAAAGCTCCTCTTTGCATTCTTTAAGCACCCTGGCAAACACTTCATCCGGCCCTGGGGATTTGTTTGGTTTGAGTTTTACTATTTGTTTAAGAACATCCTCCCTGGTAACTGCTAAACTCGTCAACCTGTCCTCGTCCTCACCCACATAGACTTGTTCGGCTGAAGGCATATTGTTAAGTTCCTCTTTAGTAAATACAGATACAAAATATTTATTAAAAATACTACTCATCTCTTCATCACTATCTGTTATTTGACCTGTCTCAGTTTTTAATGGACCTATCCTTTCCCTAGTCTTAGTACGATATAACTGAAAAAACCTTTAGGATTTGTCTTTGCTTGCCCTTGCTATGCGAACTTCATAGTTTCTTTTTGCTTTCCTTATCTCTTTTTTAACATTTCTAACCAGTTGTACGAATTCCTGTTCTAAAGTGACCTCCCCATTTTTAATCCTTTTGTACCAAGCTCTCTTTTTACCTATAAGGTTCTTCAAATTCTTTGTTATCCACTTTGGGTCATTAGTATTCGATCTATTCAATTTGTATGGTTTACTACGTTCCTGTGCTTTGTTTAGAATATTCTTAAATAAGTTATATATTGAATCCACATCGAAATCCCCATTTAAGTCACCTATCGCTGGGTTCATGTCTCGCTCCAAGACCGGCCCACACCCCATACCCAAGACTTTCCAATCAATTTGACCCAAAAAATTTCTTAGGCTATTAAAATCAGCTTTTCGAATATCTGGCACTTTAACAGAATTTTCTCCTACTGGTCTATTCCATTCTATGCTAAATCTGATTTCTTTGTGATCACTGTTACCTAGCTCACTCCCTATTTCGATGTCATTAATTTGTGTTTCCCTGTTAGTTAACACTAAATCTAAAATATTATTTTCCCGTGTTGGTTCCTTAATGTGTTGCGTAAGAAAGCAATCGTCAATTAATTCTAGAAAATCTTCTGCTTCACTATTCCCTGTTTTGTTCAACCAGTTTATTCCGCTAAAATTAAAGTCACCCATGACATAAATACTGTTAGATCTAGATGCTCTAGATATTTCATCCCATAGGTGCTTTGCTTCCATTCTGTCTAAATTTGGTGGCCTATATATAACTCCTATTATAATATTATTAGCTTTTTCGTTTAATTCTATCCAAATAGTTTCTGTGCGTGGCTCAGTTTTGATTCCCTCTTTGAGACTACATTTCAAATTGTCCCTAACATATATGGCTACTCCACCTCCTCTTCTAATATATCTATCTGTGTGAAATAGTTTAAATCCATTTATTTGATATTCAGCTAATAGTTCTCTATTTTCTACATTCATCCACGTTTCGGTAAGTGTGTAACAAACTAGGCTGTTGTAAGAATTATTCCAGAAGGTTCCAGAAGTTCGAGTAGGGACCTGACCTCTCAACAACGCCCAGTCCCCTGGGAATTAGCAGGTCTGAGTCACAAATGGCGGGCATCTTTGTTCATAGCTGCGTATAATGAACCATCCTATAGTATTCAGTAATTTAGAGAAAATTAGCCTTTATTCATTTTGCATTAAAATTGTATTGTATAATAGTACTGGATACAATATCAAGAGTATTCTAATTATTGAGTTTAAGTCACCATCAGTGACGTCACGAATCAGATCTAACTTTTAAGGCGGAGTGAGGAGTGACCGGCGGTCATAGGTCAGCAGGGGTGACAGGTCTACTTTTTCTCAAAGTTTTAATAACCATTTTTGTGATCGGGAACAGCTCTGCCGTTAGAGGCTTGTGTAATTTATTTCAGTAAAATAATTCAACCAGTCTGGATCAATTAAGTACAACAGAGTTTAATTGTTATAACTTAAACCTTGCTAGTAACTTGGAAACTTTGACTAGGCGGAAGGTTACAATGTTCTTGTCTGGGGTAGACCAGACGAGGAAAAGATCAGTGTGGTCACGGAAGCAGCTGGGAGAGGTCAAACATCTTACCTCTCCCCGAGACCAGCCCAACATCTTAGCTGGAAAACATAGAGGTATAGTTGCTATGGTTATGTATAGAAATAGTCTCATTTGCCATTCAGGTCAAGTAGGGAGTGTTAAAGTGATAGGGAGTGAACATATTTAGATTTTGTTTTAGTTTTCTTTTAATAAATTAAGTTAATAATTTGCATTTTTATTGTCTCCATTTGGTTATGTGTATACTTGTCCTGGTCACGTGGTCCACACGAGGCAGAGTTGTATTGGGCGCCGATTCTAACATCGAATCGGAATTATCATTACCGTGTAATTTATTCCACACTCAAGGTCATCATATATAGTGGGGATCAAGCCCCTAGGTTGATTAATTAGCGTGATCGATCCAGACCTCGATCATTGCTCTTGTATTACTGGTCTGGTGGTGGCAGCGTAGAGGCGACTCTAGGGTTTTGCTCAGAGCTTAGGTCACGTCATACTGGGTGTAGAATCCTAAGTCGGTCAATCGTCTTAGGACCACGTGGCGTGGAGTTGGCTTTGGTAAAAGTTTTGGAGTCCCTTGGTAGAGAATAAAAAGTAAGAATACGGGTAGAGGGCAAAGAAAGAAGGAAGTAGAGAGAGGGAATCCCGACCCGTGTTACAATGGTGCACAGCGGTGGTTTCAACAATTTTGTTTGAAATTGTTGAAAGGCTCACGCGTCTAGCCGTTCGAACACGTGCGCGGATGCTAAGGAGACAGCCGCGGGCCAGGATTAGCAGTGCGCCCCACAACAGTGCGTTTGAGTGGGGATTGGCGAATCTTGGGTCATGCGGGCTGATATGATTAAGGTTTAGTTAGTAAGATTAGGCTGTTAAAATAGATTTATTGAAAAGGAGACCGCTCCGAGTTGATTGGACTGGGTACTATACTCGACCCAGTGCAATTAATTCAGAGGTGTTGGGAGCCACCATACTCTCAACAGCAGTTCCTTGAGGGCTGTCGGGGGCGGATATATCTGTGGGACGCCAGTAGATAGTCCGAGGGCGTTATTAGACGACCCAAAACGCTAGGAAAAACGTAATCCGTGAAGGGCGTTGCGGCCTCCGAGGGACGGACTAGTAACCTACCTAGCAGCGATTCAACAACTAAGTGATCGCACACTTAGTGGAGGTTGAGTCGTCCCTAGTCATAATTGTTGCTGAAAGCTGCGTGTCGCTCTGTTGGAACCTAGATGGTGTGGCCTCTAGGCTAGGTGTGGTACGGCGAGCCGGTAGGAACAATTATAAGATTAAGTCGAGTGCAGTTTTGAATTAAGTATACTTAAATTTATAAAGTAATTTCCGTTTATTTGCGTTGTTCTAGATTAATTTTTTCCCCTAAATTCAATCCCCGGTTAAAAATTTTCCAAAGTGTTTAGCGTTTTCTTGCATATTAGGCTAAGTGCGTACGTTAAGTTTTGTTATTCCCTGTTCTATTAGTCTAAGTCAGAGGCGTTGTTAATCCTCTGGACTTAGGGCTATTGGTCGGTCACTATAGTACGTGAAGGAGTTTAAGGGATAGTAAGTTGCGTGTAAATGCTTAATAGAGTCCGTGGAATATTTCTAAGTATTTTGGGATAAGTTTTCGGCTAAGTCAATGTCGGAAACTCGTTAACTGTAATTAATTTGTATTCGTGGGTCACGTGTATGATCTGGGTATCATTAGGATTCCCCAGTCGATGCGCGTGATATTTTCTAGTTTTTACCAGTAAGACGGTAGAATTGTGTTTTTAGACTTAGAATTCTGTTTTCAGTAGAAACGTAGGTGGAAAATTTTCTAAGTCCAGCTTGGGCTAGAATCTGACTTTTTGGCGGAAATTCTAATTTTCATGTTTCGTGTATATTCTAGAGTCAGTATTACTCTCTAGTGCGCGCAAGGGACGTAATTCTGTCCGTAAAGCATTAAACAGTGATAATTACATTTTTGCCGAATTTGGTTATTTTTCGAGAAAATCGTGTTGTAATTTTGTCAGAGTCCATTTGAGGTGAGAATCTCGGATTTTGACGAAAATTCGAATTAGTGAGTGTTGAGACCGCCCGAAGTGCCAGTATTGTTCTGCATACAACGTCAGTAGTAAATAATATCGTATTTATATCTGGGAATAAGAAACCCAAATTTTTGTGAATTAAAGGAGTTTTGTGATATTTGGGGTGATAGAATATTTTTCCCTCGGAGTCAGGAAAATTGGCAGAGTCCAGCAATTGAGTAAAAACGCAGTTTTTGATAAAAATTCAATTTTTGATAAGCATATATAGGTCCTGGGTGTCTATATTAATCGCTAGAGCGGTTTATTAACGTAAAACTAGTTATTTTCCTTCAGAACAAAAATTTTGATTTTTCAGCGTTTAAGCGAAAAAGCGCGGGACTTAGTTTTTTTCAGCGCAGCTGGTCCCGCTCCATCAGTCATCAGTAGCCAGGCTGCTCACTTAAGCGCGTTTAGTAGTCGAGTACAGTAAATATTCTTTATTAATCCATCACGAGTGCTGCGCGTTAGTTGCGTTATCATTTAAATTGTTTTATATAAATTAGATTCTTTAATTTTTTTTAACGTAAAGGACTTAGGTTTCAGCAATAGAACTGCGGGATATTTCACGGTCAGACACGAGTGCGGGGCAGACACTCATTCATTGGATTCACTTCAGCGATTCTCTCGATAAATCGGTGTATTTCCTATTTTGGGGATTTAGTAGTTGTTTCTTGGAAAAGAGTTGCGATTTTTTTTTATTATTATTTGTGTAAGATCACGGTTGTAGTGAGTCCGGGTCGAGGGTGTACTATAGGGTAGTTTAGAAGAGACGTGGCACACCAGGAATCACAGAAAATGTTTAACCCAGATAATGACCAGTCAGTAGGGACCAGTGGGAATGGGAGGGTAGAGGATAGCACCTCTTCCGACACCACTGGGGACCGCTCAGGTAGCTCAACTGGCACCACAGGTGGGGTCAGTGGGACTGAAGTGACGAGTTCACGGGTTCTGCATGGGACTGGGCAGTCGAGGGTATCTTTCCATCCCTGGAGAGATACTATTATTGACATGAGTGGGGAGTCTTGCGAGGAGTCGTCCCATGAGTGGGGAGAGCCGTCTTGGGTTCCCCCACAAATAACATCGACGCCATGCCAGCAGGGTAGACAGGGGGCCTCAGTTAGTATGGCAGGACGTCCCACTTCGCTCGGTAGAGAACAGCAACCCGTTCAACGGGAACATGAACAACCACACCAACAGCAGGAACTACCCAACATAACACCAATACCACAGCACCCACAACACCTAGGTACACCTCATCCGTCACTACAACAACCCCAACCCCACCTCCCATACCTACCCCATCCTCAATTCCCATACCAACCCCATCCTCAATTCCCATACCAACCCCATCCTCAGTTCCCATACCAACCCCATCCTCAGTTCCCATACCAACCCTTCCCCCAACCCCAGGCCACTCCATACCCATTCCAACCCCAGGCCACCCCATACCCATACCCATACCCATTCCAACCCCAGGCCACCCCATACCCATTCCAACCCCAGGCCACCCCATACCCATTCCAACCCCAGGCCACCCCATACCCACCCCAACCTCAATCCACACCCCAACCCGAGACCACCCACACCATACCTCAACCCCAACCCCAGGCCGCCACAGCCTTAGACAGGCAGATGCGCACGGAGACGCCGGGCACTCAGTTGTCGCCATACGTAGAGGCGTTAAGTAAAGACGAGGGAGCCAAGCCGAGGAACTGTGGCGCGGGTTCATCAGGCGGGAAGCAGCCCTCAGCTGCAAGTTCGAGCCACCCTGCGCGGGGTACCAACAGAGATCCGCGGAGGTGTTACTCCTGCTGGAAGCGCGGGCATATACAGAGGGATTGCGAAGTCACTCCTACGAAAGCATGAAAGCAGGCTCCGAGTGATGGTAGGCCTACTTTTGAGGTGAAAGTGGAAGGTGTGAGATTGACAGCTTTTGTTGATACAGGAAGCCAGGCGACGGTAATTAAAAAGTCAGCCTTCAGCAATTTTAAGTATGCACGTCTTCAACGTTGCGCAAAGACATTAACAGCAGTCAATGGGGAAAAGATTGAGATCGTAGGTCAAGGTACAGTTAATTTTGAGATTGATGGGGAATTGCAGCCTCACACATGTACGATCGTAGAGAACCTTGATTTTCCTGGTCACATCTTAATGGGAACTGATTTTCTGTCGCGATTTAATTATTCCTTGTCTGCTCAAAAAGGGGCTAGGAACTGCAGGTTGCAGTTGGGACAGACTTCCTACCCTGTGGAGATGATCGACCATCCCCCAGTTGTAGCTTCAATTAAGAGGAAGCTAAAATATATAATGCGCACTATCCAAAATTTATTTTTAAGTCTCTTCCAGACACAGTTAAGAGGTCATGCGCATTGCATGCATTGACCAAACAGAGTTGCCCACCACATTCTGTAAAATTTATTAAAGTAGCCGTGGGACGTCACATACAACCAGGTACCACCCTTCAGGTGGCTGGGAGATGTGATAGTTTATTAATTCCTCATCACTTAGTTGTAGTGCTCGATAAAGGTGCACTCATTCCAGTTGTCAATCTTTCACATAAGACTTTTCGCTTCAGGGCAGGTGATAGGGTATCTCAGGGAACCATGGTGGAGGACACAGAAATCTTTCACCATGAGTCAGCTGAGACGCCAGCCGTCACTGCACAATGTAGTGCATTGAATATGTTGAACACTAAAACACCATCCAAAGTACAATACGAAACGAGAAATGTTGCACAGAATGTAGAGGAAATGGAAAAATTAATTTCAGCACTTGATTTGCAACATGTTGCACAGGCGGATAGGAAGGCACTGAGAGGAGTTTTACGAAAATTCCCGAAATTGTTTGCGACAGAGGATGACCAGATTGGTCTCCTTGATAAGATCGAGCACACCATTCCAACTGGTGACCATTTGCCTGTGTACACAAGACAGTGGAGGTTGCCGGAACAGGCAAAGAACATTATCAGGGAGGAGTGCCAGAAAATGTTGAGACAGGGCGTGATAGAGCCTAGTACATCACCGTGGCTCTCTCCTGTTGTGCTAGTTCGGAAACCGGACGGTAGTTATCGTTTCTGTGTTGACTACCGGAAGGTGAACGAATTAACTAAGGGTGATGTGTATCCGTTGCCCCGAATACAGGAGATAATAGATCAATTTGGTGCTGCTAAGTATTTCTCAACTCTTGACGCAAAATCGGCGTATTGGGCGATTCCGGTGGCAGAACAGGATAGGGAAAAAACAGCATTCTCGGATGGTAGGCACACTTATCAATTCCGTAGGATGCCGTTTGGTTTGAAGACAGCGCCTTCGTCGTTTCAGAGGGCCATCAACTTTATCCTTAGTCCGGTACTGGGTAGGCATTCTTTAGCGTACCTGGATGATGTTGTCATATATTCCAGGACGTTTGAGGAACACCTACAGGACTTGACTGAGACTTTGAAGTTGTTAGATCAGGCAGGTTTCAGGCTGAATGTTCAGAAGTGCACCCTGGCGGCTCAGAAATTCAAATTTCTGGGGTTCCAGGTGTGCCCAGACGGTATCCGACCTGACCCAGATTCTTGCCGCGCCATTGCTGACATGCCTACTCCAAGGACAGCAAAGGACGTGCGTAGGTTTTTGGGGGCGGCCGGATATTTTCGTCGTCATATTGAAGGTTTCGCGGGCATTTCAGCACCCCTGACTGATCTGACAAAGAAAAATGCGAAGTTTGTGTGGAAATCAGAACATGACGAGGCCTATCGCAAACTGAAAGACCAACTAATCACGACACCGGTATTGGCTATTCCTGATTTTGAGAAAGAGTGGGAAGTGCACACTGACGCCAGCGGTATTGCTATTGGCGGGTGCTTAATTCAGCGAGATGCGGATAATTTACCCCATCCAGTAGCCTATTTCAGTAGGAAGGTCAAAGGACCTGAAGTTCGCTATTCAGCTACGGATCGGGAGGCACTGGCAGTAGTAGAATCAGTTAGGTATTTCGAGCCTTACCTATTTCAGCGGCATTTTGTAATCTACACAGACCATCGAGCGTTAACACACATATTTAAGAAGCGAACAAAATGCCCACGAATGTCACGCTGGTCTCACGAACTTTCGGCCCACTCATTCCAGATCTTGTACAAGCCTGGTCCAGCACATGTTGTGCCAGATACGCTAAGTAGAAATATAGCGGCAATGCAGATTAATGAAAATATTGAAACCATTCCATCAGATAAAATGAGAGAATACCAGATGAACGAGCCTAGATGGAAAGAGATTATTGAGTATTTAGAGGGAGGAAAATACCCGAAAAAGAAAAAGAATTTACCTATTCATGATTTTGAAATGAAACAGGGCGTCCTGTATTATGTTAATAGCCAGAATGATAGGGCAGTATTTCAGCTAGTTATTCCGGACGCGTTGCGGTCATCAGCGTTAAAGCTTGCACATGCTTCAAAAATTGCAGGGCATCCGGGGATCTTTAAAACGCACTTAAAAGCAAAGTCTCTATTTTATTTTCCGGGATTACTTTCTGAGGTAATCAATTTCGTGAAGTCGTGCCCTCGTTGCCAGAGGAGAAAAGGTACCCTTAAGGTACAAGCCCCACTTCAGGAATTTCCTGAAATTTGTGAACCGTTAGATCGTGTGGGGGCCGATCTGATTGATTTACACCACAGTCATTCAGGTAACAGATACGTGTTGGTGCTAGTTGACCATCTGTCTAGATACACTACACTAGTTGCATTACCTCAGAAGGATTCTCGTACGGTTGCAGATGCGTTCTTGCGTAGGTTCGTTACTGTATTCGGACCTCCTAAAGTCTTAGTCTCTGACCGGGGTCAAGAATTCAATGGGAATATATTTAGAGAAGTTTGTAAGATTTTAGAGACAACTTCGGCTTTTACAACAGCCTACCACCCACAAGCAAACGGAATGACGGAACGGACTAATCGTTCAGTCAAGGATATGCTTGCAATCCTTGCTGAACATGATGCAAACACCTGGGATGAACACCTACCCTATGTTCAGTTCGCCTTGAATACTGCCATCCACCAATCAATTAACACCCAACCACTTCATTTGTTTACTGGTAATTCATGCAATTTCCCCTCAGGTCTGCTTAACAGACATAATGTTGCATACGGGGAGGACTATCCTTCAGAGGTCCTTGGTAAAATGAGAAATGCATGGAATATTGCAGCTGAAGCGTCCAAGAAGGCACGGACTCGGTATGCTCATTTTTATGACAAGAAAGTGCGCCCTCTTGAGCTGAAGGAAGGAAGCCTCGTATTGAGAGTGAATGAGGCTGCACCCGCCAATCAGAGCAGGAAGCTAGCTCCGAGGTGGCGAAGACCCTATAGAGTAATTAAAAGGGCGGGTCCGGTTAATCTTGTTATAAAAGGAGTGTTCGAGGACCAGGTGGAAAGGACAATTCACGTAAATAAATTGAAACATTATCATGCTAGAGAAGAATTAGAACTGCCTTCAGCGGGTCTAGTTCCTGACTCAGCAGTGCTGACTCATGGCTTCACCGACGAGTCAGAAGATGAGGATGACCCTCTGTCATCGCTCATCAGTAGTCAGGTGCAGTCTCGCCACCCTATGGTGACGAGATCTCGCGCTGTACAGTAAAGTAACTTCCTTGGTTAGTATAATTTAGTATTCATTAGATTTTCCTGTAAAGGCAATGAGATGTACTATGTCTATACTTGACTCAGGTAGCAACTTTTACCGTGCTCTGGGGTTCCACCTCCACCAAACCCAGAGTATATCTATGCTTCCGCTGTGTTGTGTCTGTCTGTTCCCAGGTCTGATTGGTACACCGACCCAGTTGTTCCAGCCACACGTGAACCCTTGTCTGTAAAGACCGAGGGGGGAGGCACGTTACACAAAGCCCTCCCCCCACCAGACCCAGTAACCCATACATCAGTTACTTTGGGGATGAGTGACTGTCCAAGAGTCACCCGGCCGACGCCTCACGTCACTAACGAGGTTGTCAGGGCCAGCGAGCTGTCCACATTATAGCAGTCACCGGAGGTGCCATACAACGCCGGGGTAGCTGTCTCGAGATCACCACTACCCACCTGCTGCGTCATCAAGACTGCAGCCATTCCAGCAGTGTTGGAGGAGAGGTCAAGAAATGGAAAGCGCGTAGCAGTACTAAAGAGTTTCGCCGGAAGATTAATGATTACGTCATCTGAAGTAACAAGAAAGCGGAAGTAAGGCGGTCACAGGTGGAAGGCACGGTTTCCCTACAGAGTACCGGGACTCGCCAATAGAAGGTCGCAAAATTGTCTCCTTTGGCCTAAAGTCGGCGGTACGAGGGTATACACAGTTGGTGTTTACGGCCTAGTAACCTGGTGACATCAAGAAACGCCTGAGATGACGTGAGCAATGATGGAAGACGAGATTCACCTGTTCTGCAAACAAGCAACCCGCCTCTACGACCTTCTGACACCACTCCTGCTAAGAGACACAGTTGGTACATCCAGTCCTGCTCTGCTGTGGTCATCTGCGCCGTCAAGTTTAACATCAAGACTGCCGTGTAAACTGTGATTGATATGAAGGCGTGTGGACTGTCGAGAGCAAGATTAATGGCCGAAGTAACAGTATTCTACAGCTGTCACTTGGCACTCCGCTCTACTACACTCTGTCGTCATTCAGGAGTACCGGATGGGAGTACAAGAGGACCAGGTATTGATGTCTACACATGAGGAGAAGCAAGATCGACACCGTCATCGTCAGCGACTACATTCAGCATCCAGCAGCATCGATTTTTTTTTTCGATTACTCAATATGAACAATTGATACAAACAACAAAGTTGGCTCTGAACATCTGTGTAAAGAACATCTGGACACTTTTGTTTAAATGTTGAAAAACAGATTTAGAATCAATACTTTATAAATGTTGAAAAACAGCTTTAAAATAATAATTCTGGTATAATATATGAATTTTACTCTATGAATTGGTCAGTAATCAAAATCGAAGCCCCTGTGTAATTGTCTCAGCCCAGAACAAACGGTTATGGAAAAGTATGTTGTGCTATTTTTTTGCAGAATGTTTGAACACAGGAGAGGCGGACCAATATAAACATTGACACTTCTAGTGAGTGAGAACACTTGGCTGTGCAGTCAGCTGAAACCTGTGATATAGTATAGGAATTTTTTTTTTATATTTTTAGATACATGAAATAAACGTTAGGTGTGTTCCTTAACATGTCAAGGTTGACATTGATGGGGAGTGGGTAGTACACGGATGTGAACTTGATAGTTCCGTAGTACGCTCCCGGATGACTGAAAGTTCAGTCTGATGATATAACTTTAATGTTTGTTTGAGCACGGTGTGGCCGGCTCTAGAGGACACATGGACTTGGCTAGTGAAGAGCCAAGAGAGTTTAATAGCTAGTTTTTGATGGTAGAGTAGGGACATGTTATTTAGCTGGTTGATACCTGGTTGATACCTGGTTGATGGGGTTCTGGGAGTTCTTCTACTCCCCAAGCCCGGCCCGAGGCCAGGCTCGACTTGTGAGAGTTTGGTCCACCAGGCTGTTGCTTGGAGCGGCCCGCAGGCCCACATACCCACCACAGCCCGGTTGGTCCGGCACTCCTTGGAGGAATAAATCTAGTTTCCTCTTGAAAATGTCCACTGTTGTTCCGGCAATATTTCTTATGCTTGCTGGGAGGACGTTGAACAACCGCGGACCTCTGATGTTTATACAGTGTTCTCTGATTGTGCCTATGGCACCTCTGCTCTTCATTGGTTCTATTCTACATTTTCTTCCATGTCGTTCACTCCAGTACGTTGTTATTTTACTGTGTAGATTTGGTACTTGACCCTCCAGTATCTTCCAGGTGTATATTATTTGATATCTCTCTCGTCTTCTTTCTAGTGAGTACATTTGGAGGGCTTTGAGACGATCCCAATAATTTAGGTGCTTTATTGCGTCTATGCGTGCCGTATATGTTCTCTGTATTCCCTCTATTTCAGCAATCTCTCCTGCTTTGAAGGGGGAAGTGAGTACTGAGCAGTACTCAAGACGGGACAACACAAGTGCCTTGAAGAGTACAACCATTGTGATGGGATCCCTGGATTTGAAAGTTCTCGTAATCCATCCTATCATTTTTCTGGCTGTCGCAATATTTGCTTGGTTATGCTCCTTAAACGTTAGGTCGTCCGACATTATTATTCCCAAATCCTTTACATGCTGTTTTCCTACTATGGGTACATTTGATTGTGTTTTGTACTCTGTATTATGTTTAAGGTCTTAAATTAGCTATGTCAGTAAGGATAGGATGTATGTTTCCTGATGTTAGAGGATTGCTGTCAGTTGACAGCTGAGAAATTTATGAAATATGAACATGTTCATTATGATGTTGGACTATTATTTGTCAAATTTTATTAGTTAGGTTAGCTTTTGTTTGTGGCATGAGTTGAATTGTGGGTTTGGATACTAAACCTCGTGAATTTTAACAAATTAACAAGGTTTACTAAGTGCTTGTGCGGGGGGGTTGTAACAAACTAGGCTGTTGTAAGAATTATTCCAGAAGGTTCCAGAAGTTCGAGTAGGGACCTGACCTCTCAACAACGCCCAGTCCCCTGGGAATTAGCAGGTCTGAGTCACAAATGGCGGGCATCTTTGTTCATAGCTGCGTATAATGAACCATCCTATAGTATTCAGTAATTTAGAGAAAATTAGCCTTTATTCATTTTGCATTAAAATTGTATTGTATAATAGTACTGGATACAATATCAAGAGTATTCTAATTATTGAGTTTAAGTCACCATCAGTGACGTCACGAATCAGATCTAACTTTTAAGGCGGAGTGAGGAGTGACCGGCGGTCATAGGTCAGCAGGGGTGACAGGTCTACTATTTCTCAAAGTTTTAATAACCATTTTTGTGATCGGGAACAGCTCTGCCGTTAGAGGCTTGTGTAATTTATTTCAGTAAAATAATTCAACCAGTCTGGATCAATTAAGTACAACAGAGTTTAATTGTTATAACTTAAACCTTGCTAGTAACTTGGAAACTTTGACTAGGCGGAAGGTTACAATGTTCTTGTCTGGGGTAGACCAGACGAGGAAAAGATCAGTGTGGTCACGGAAGCAGCTGGGAGAGGTCAAACATCTTACCTCTCCCCGAGACCAGCCCAACATCTTAGCTGGAAAACATAGAGGTATAGTTGCTATGGTTATGTATAGAAATAGTCTCATTTGCCATTCAGGTCAAGTAGGGAGTGTTAAAGTGATAGGGAGTGAACATATTTAGATTTTGTTTTAGTTTTCTTTTAATAAATTAAGTTAATAATTTGCATTTTTATTGTCTCCATTTGGTTATGTGTATACTTGTCCTGGTCACGTGGTCCACACGAGGCAGAGTTGTATTGGGCGCCGATTCTAACATCGAATCGGAATTATCATTACCGTGTAATTTATTCCACACTCAAGGTCATCATATATAGTGGGGATCAAGCCCCTAGGTTGATTAATTAGCGTGATCGATCCAGACCTCGATCATTGCTCTTGTATTACTGGTCTGGTGGTGGCAGCGTAGAGGCGACTCTAGGGTTTTGCTCAGAGCTTAGGTCACGTCATACTGGGTGTAGAATCCTAAGTCGGTCAATCGTCTTAGGACCACGTGGCGTGGAGTTGGCTTTGGTAAAAGTTTTGGAGTCCCTTGGTAGAGAATAAAAAGTAAGAATACGGGTAGAGGGCAAAGAAAGAAGGAAGTAGAGAGAGGGAACCCCGACCCGTGTTACAAGTGCAATAATATCTATTTTTCTGTGCAGACAAGAGCATTCAATTCGTTAATTTTATTTCTTAGACTTCTACTGTTTGTGTAATATACCCTAAGTGAATTGTTGTTTTGAGGCCCTTCTCTTTCCCTGATCATTTTGCCAATTCCTTTCTTCCACAAACACATACTTTTATTACCTCCTTCCTCCAAATCAATTCCCATACCTCTATCTACTAACAGTTTAAACCCAAACAAGCACCTCTAACCACTTCATCCAACGAGTTCGCAACAGCAACAACCCCAGCTCTCGATAGATGCACCCCATCACGAGCATACATTTCATTTCTTCCATAGAAGTGTTCCCAGTTGTCTATGAAAGATATTGCATTTGATTTGCAATATCTTTCCAGCCGATAATTGACACCAAGTGCCCTTGACATCCTTCATGTCCCACTCCCTTTCTTGGAAGAATGCCACATATGATCGGGATTCCTCCCTTGCTCCTAACTAATTCTATGGCTGTTTTATACCTCTGAATCAGTTACTCACTCCTAACTCGACCAACATCATTACCCCCTGCACTAGTACAAATAATGGGTTTGTTCCCATTTCCTGTCATAATATCATTCATGTTTCCAACAATATCACCAATTCCAGTTCCCGGATAGCAAACCCTTAATCTGCTTCCCCTATCTCTGGCACAAAACGTTCTGTCTAAATACCTCACCTGGGAATCTCTCACAACCAAAATTCGCTTCGATTCTCCCGTTTCCTTTCGAGCAGTTTGAGAGACCTGCGCTTCAATGCTCCTCGTTACTTTGTCTTTGCCACCTCGTTGAACAACAGGTTCAACACAGCACTCGTCCTCTAATACGTCAAATGCGTTAAAAGTCCTTAGGTGTAGGCTATTAGTTGTCGGTTTTGCCAAGGTCTTCTTAAGACCCCTGTCTTTCACAACTTGCCAAGACGAGGACTTCTTAATACTGGTCACGTCAGTCCTTCTTAATGAGGTCCCGTCAACACTGGCCTCCTCCTTCCTTTCCTCCCGAAGTCTCAGCCGTCATACCTCCTCCCGCAGGGAATCCATCTCTGCTCTCAGAGCTCCAACCAGACTCAACAAATCTTTCACTAATCCTTCCATTATTGCAATATTAATGTTATTAGAATCAGAGCTCCAGCTAACACAACCTCTCACTGTGACTGCACCTGACTGACTGATTTGTGAAGAATTTTTTGTACGGTGGCGACACCTTTGATCACTTTAACCAGCCCAAAGCAACGGTATAATTGGACCATTCTGCAGACCATTGCTTTTGAACAACTTAAATTCCTGCTCTGTTCTAATCCTATTCTCGCCTCGCCAGATATCACGAATCCTTTCATCCTCCACGTCGACGCCAGTGGTGCCGGCATTGGGGGTGTCCTGATGCAACAACGAGGTGAGGATGTTTTACCTGTTAGCTACTACAGCTACAAGTTAAAAACACACCAGAAGAATTACAGCACGATCGAAAAGGAGCTACTCTCCATCGTCCTGAACTTGCAGCACTCTGAATTATACCTGCAAGGTACTCGGTCTACGACCATCTACTCGGACCACAATCCCCTACGCTTCCTGCAGCAAGCCCAATTCAACAATCAACGGCTTCTACGATAGGCTTTATATCTGCAGAATTTCAACCTGGAGATCTTCTACATCAAAGGTTCTGACAACATCATAGCAGACGCCCTCACCAGAATTTATGAAGTAGAGACAACTCAACCAACTACTCTACCACCTGAAGACGTAACTTGAACCGTAAGTGCAGGCTTCAGGGGAGAGTTGTGACGATAATCTCTTTCAAGAGAGATTGAGCCTACTCTTCTCTACATGAAGTTACGTATTTTACACAAGATTAAAATGCTACCTTCAAGATACGTCTACCAGTAGCACAAAATGTTTTGACCAGGAGGCAAAACGTACCCAAAACTCACCCCCCTACTCCACTCCCTCCACGCTGGCTCGTCATCAACCAGCCAACTACCCTTCCGAGCCTGCCTGCTTCTGATTGGTGACTCGCCGACTACACACTGCACCTCCGCGCCCTCTACCTGAGTCGATTTTTGGGCTTGATCCAGCCATTGAAGTCAGAATATCCTTGTGCTCTCAAGCAGTGAACAACTAACTGATATACGCTGTGTATCAGCTCGATGTTTCTCAGCTAGCGCTAATATTCTCAGCACCTAATTATTTTTCGCCTTTAAACGTTATATTATTGTAGAGTAACTTCATCCCTATTATTCATTTATGTTATATTGTTTTTAACTTGTTCTTTTGCACTGTACATTGCCAAGGGATTGTCTTTGTTTATAATTTGTTTATTAATTAAAGTTTCATTGTTAATACTTTGTGTTTTGCGTGTCTTCCCTTATTTTACCAAAGACAGACAGAAAACAGGCAAGCAGTCTATCTTTTTTTTGTAAATGTGACTTGGCATTGACACCTGCCATTGGAGGACTTCCGAACATCTACACTCCAACACTTTCCCATCACAATATATATATATATATATATATATATATATATATATATATATATATATATATATATATATATATATATATATATATATATATATATATATATTATAAACAACAGAGGGCCCAGGAAAGAATCTTGAGGCACTCCACTAACAACATTATCCCACTCTGACTTAACCCCCTTTAAACTAACTCTCTGTTTCCTTTGGAATAGCAATGCCCTAATCCAACTTAATATAGCACACCCAGTACCATGAGCCTCTATTTTTCTAATCAGTTTTTCAAGTGGGACTATATCAATAGCTTTGCTAAAGTCAAGGTACACAACATCACAATCCTTACCACTATCAACTGCCTCAACTATGCTGGAATAAAAAGATAGCAAATTTGTTAAACATGAACGGCCATTTGTAAAACCATGTTGCGACTCATTTATAAATTTATGTTTTTCAAGATGAAGACGAATTGTATTTGCAATTATCGATTCAAGTAACTTTCCCACAATAGACGTTAAGCTAATAGGCCGATAGTTTGACACAAGTGATCTATCTCCTTTCATAAAAATTGGTACCACATTAGCTACCTTCCATGACTCTGGCGCTCTACCTAACCTCATTCATTTATTAAATATAGTAGACTGTGGCTCACAAAGCTCCTCTTTGCATTCTTTAAGCACCCTGGCAAACACTTCATCCGGCCCTGGGGATTTGTTTGATTTTAGTTTTACTATTTGTTTAATTACATCCTCCCTGGTAACTGCTTAACTAGTCAACCTGTCTTCGACCCCACCCACATAGACTTGTTCGGCTGAAGGCATATTGTTAAGTTCCTCTTTACTAAATACAGATATAAAATATTTATTAAAAATACTACTCATCTCCTCGTCATTATCCGTTATTTGACCTGTCTCAGTTTTTAATGGACCTATCCTTTTCCTTCTTAGTTCGATATAACTGAAAAAACCTTTAGGATTTGTCTTTGCTTGCCCTGCTATGCGAACTTCATAGTTTCTTTTTGCTTTCCTTATCTCTTTTTTAACATTTCTAACCAGTTGTACGAATTCCTGTTCTAAAGTGACCTCCCCATTTTTAATCCTTTTGTACCAAGCTCTCTTTTTACCTATAAGGTTCTTCAAATTCTTTGTTATCCACTTTGGGTCATTAGTATTCGATCTATTCAATTTGTATGGTATACTACTTTCCTGTGCTTTGTTTAGAATATTCTTAAATAAGTTATATATTGAATCCACATCGAAATCCCCATTTACGTCACCTATCGCTGGGTTCATGTCTCGCTCCAAGACCGGCCTCCACCCTATACCCAAGACTTTCCAATCAATTTGACCCATAAAATTTCTTAGGCTATTAAAATCAGCTTTTCGAAAATCTGGCACTTTAACAGAATTTTCTCCTACAGGTCTATTCCATTCTATGCTAAATCTGATTTCTTTGTGATCACTGTTCCCTAGCTCACTCCCTATTTCGATGTCATTAATTTGTGTTTCCCTGTTAGTTAACACTAAATCTAAAATATTATTTTCCCGTGTTGGTTCCTTAATATGTTGCGTAAGAAAGCAATCGTCAATTAATTCTAGAAAATCTTCTGCTTCACTATTCCCTGTTTTGTTCAACCAGTTTATTCCACTAAAATTAAAGTCACCCATGACGTAAATACTGTTAGATCTAGATGCCCTAGATAATTCAACCCATAGATGCTTTGCTTCCATTCTGTCTAAATTTGGTGGCCTATATATAACTCCTATTATAATATTATTGTCTTTTTCGTTTAATTCTATCCAAATAGTTTCTGTGTGTGGCTCAGTTTTGATTCCCTCGTTGAGACTACATTTCAAATTGTCCTTAACATATATGCCTACTCCCCCTCCTCGTTTAATATATCTATCTGTGTGAAATAGTTTAAAATCATTTATTTGATATTCAGCTAATAGTTCTCTATTTTCTACATTCATCCACGTTTCGGTAGGTGCAATAATATCTATTTTTTCTGTACAGACAAGAGCATTTAATTCGTTTATTTTGTTTCTTAGACTTCTTCTGTTAGTGTGAATTGTTATTTTGAGGCCCTTCTCTTGCCCTGATCATTTTGCCAATTTGTTTCTCCAACGAACACATATTTTTATTACCTCCTTCCTCCCTATCAATTCCCATACCACTGTCTACTAACAGTTTAAACCCCAAAAAATGCCTCTAACCACTGATTCCAACGAGTTCGCAACAGCAACAACCCCAGCCCTCGATAGATGCTCCCCATCACGAGCATACATTTCATTTCTTCCATAGAAGTGTTCCCAGTTGTCTATGAAAGATATTGCATTTGATTTGCAATATCTTTCCAGCCGACTATAGACACCAAGTGCCCATTCATTCCCAATGCTCTTTCTCGGAAGAATAGTGAAGTGAGAAGGTTGTGTTAGCTGGAGCTCCGATTCTAATAACATTATTATTGCAATAATGGAGGGATTGGTGAAGGATTTGGTGAGTATGGGTGGAGCTCTGAGAGCAGAGACGGATTTCCTGCGGGAGGAGGTGCGACGGCTGGGACTACGGGAAGAAACGAAGGAGGAGGCCAGTGTTGACGGGACCTCATTAAGAAGGACTGACGGGACCAGTATTAAGAAGTCCTCGTCTTGGCAAGTTGTGAAAGACAGGGGTCTTAAGAAGACCTTGGCAAAACCGACAACTAATAGCCTACACCTAAGGACTTTTAATGCATTTGACGTATTAGAGGACGAGTGCTGTGTTGAACCTGTTGTTCAACGAGGTGGCAAAGACAAAGTAACGAGGAGCATTAAAGCGCAGGTCCCTCAAACTGCTCGAAAGGAAAAAGGAGAATCGAAGCGAATTTTGGTTGTGGGAGATTCCCAGGTGAGGTATTTAGACAGAACGTTTTGTGCCAGAGATAGGGGGAACAGATTAAGGGTTTGCTACCCGGGAGCTGGAATTGGTGATATTGTTGGAAACATGAATGATATTATGACAGGAAATGGGAACAAACCCATTATTTGTATTAGTGCAGGGGGTAATGATGTTGGACGAGATAGGAGTGAGGAACTAATACAGAGATTCACGACAGCCATTGAATTAGTTAGGAGCAAGGGAGGAATCCCGATCATATGTGGCATTCTTCCAAGAAAGGGAGTGGGAAATGAATGGATGTCAAGGGCACTTGGTGTCAATTGCCGGCTGGAAAGATATTGCAAATCAAATGCAATATCTTTCACAGACAACTGGGAACACTTCTATGGAAGAAATGAAATGTATGCTCGTGATGGGGTGCATCTATCGAGAGCTGGGGTTGTTGCTGTTGCGAACTCTTTGGAAGAAGTGGTTACAGGTGTTTGTTTGGATTTAAACTGTTAGTAGATAGAGGTATGGGAATTAATTTGGATGAAGGAGATAATAAAAGTATTTGTTTGTGGGAGAAAGGAATTGGCAAAATGATCAGGGAAAGAGAAGGGCCTCAAAATAACAATTCACTTAGGGTATATTACACTAACAGTAGAAGTCTAAGAAAAACAATTAACGAATTAAATGCTCTTGTCTGCACAGAAAAAATAGATATTATTGCACTTACCGAAACGTGGATGAATGTAGAAAATAGAGAACTATTAGCTGAATATCAAATAAATGGATTTAAACTATTTCACACAGATAGATATATTAGACGAGGAGGGGGAGTAGCCATATATGTTAGGGACAATTTGAAATGTAGTCTCAAAGAGGGAATCAAAACTGAGCCACACTCAGAAACTATTTGGATAGAATTATACGAAAAAGCAAATAATATTATAATAGGAGTTATATATAGGCCACCAAATTTAGACAGAATGGAAGCAATTCATCTATGGGATGAAATATCTAGGGCATCTAGATCTAACAGTATTTACGTCATGGGTGACTTTAATTTTAGTGGAATAAACTGGTTGAACAAAACAGGGAATAGTGAAGCAGAAGATTTTCTAGAATTAATTGACGATTGCTTTCTTACGCAACACATTAAGGAACCAACACGGGAAAATAATATTTTAGATTTAGTGTTAACTAACAGGGAAACACAAATTAATGACATCGAAATAGGGAGTGAGCTAGGGAACAGTGATCACAAAGAAATCAGATTTAGCATAGAATGGAATAGACCTGTAGGAGAAAATTCTGTTAAAGTGCCAGATTTTCGAAAAGCTGATTTTAATAGCCTAAGAAATTCTATGGGTCAAATTGATTGGAAAGTCTTGGGTATAGGGTGGAGGCCGGTCTTGGAGCGAGACATGAACCCAGCGATAGGTGACGTAAATGGGGATTTCGATGTGGATTCAATATATAACTTATTTAAGAATATTCTAAACAAAACACAGGAAAGTAGTATACCATACAAATTGAATAGATCGAATACTAATGACCCAAAGTGGATAACAAAGAATTTGAAGAACCTTATAGGTAAAAAGAGAGCTTGGTACAAAAGGATTAAAAATGGGGAGGTCACTTTAGAACAGGAATTCGTACAACTGGTTAGAAATGTTAAAAAAGAGATAAGGAAAGCAAAAAGAAACTATGAAGCTCGCATAGCAGGGCAAGCAAAGACAAATCCTAAAGGGTTTTTTCAGTTATATCCTACTAAGACTAGGGAAAGGGTCCATTAAAAACTGAGACAGGTCAAATAACAGATAGTGATGAAGAGATGAGTAGTATTTTTAATAAATATTTTGTATCTGTATTTACTAAAGAGGAACTTAACAATATGCCTTCAGCCGAACAAGTCAATGTGGTTGGGGACGAGGACAGGTTGACGAGTTTAGCAGTTACCAGGGAGGATGTTCTTAAACAAATAGTAAAACTCAAACCAAACAAATCCCCAGGGCCGGATGAAGTGTTTGCCAGGGTGCTTAAAGAATGCAAAGAGGAGCTTTGTGACCCACTGTCAATCATATTTAATAAATCAATAGAGTCAGGCAGAGTGCCAGAGTTTTGGAAAGTTGCTAATGTGATACCAGTTTTTAAGAAAGGAGATAGATCACTTGCGTCTAACTATCGACCAATTAGCCTAACGTCTATTGTGGGAAAGTTACTCGAATCTATAATAGAAAATAAAATTCGTCTTCATCTTGAAAAACATAAATTAATAATTGAGTCGCAACATGGTTTTATAAATGGCCGTTCATGTTTAACAAATTTGTTATCTTTTTATTCTAGCATAGTTGAGGCAGTTGATAGTGGTAAGGATTGTGATGTTGTGTACCTTGACTTTAGCAAAGCTTTTGATTCAGTGCCACATGAAAGACTGATTAAAAAGATAGAGGCTCATGGTGTTAGGGGGTGCTATATTAAGTCTGGATTAGGGCATGGCTATACCAAAGGAAACAGAGTTAGTATAAATGGAGTCAAACATCGGGAAGAAACGAAGGAGACCAATATTAACAAAACCTCGTCGTGGAAAGTCGTTAAGGACAGGGGTCTTGTTTTCTCACGATATGTGATTTGGCCTTCAAATCTCAGAATTTGTCAAATTTTGCATTTTTAAGCAAGTTTTCTTTAATAAGACCTTGACAAGGCCGCCTACAGACGCCCTAAGGACGACAAATTCATTTGTCGTGTTGGAAGACGAGTGCTGTGGTGAGCCTGCAGTTCACTCAAAACGGAAATCAACGAAGAGCAATGAAGCACAGGCCCCTCAAAGTGCTCAGAACGTTAGGGAGGTACCTAAACTAATTTTGGTTGTGGGAGATTCCCAGGTAAGGTATTTCGACTGGACGTTTTGTGCCAGAGATAGGGGGAACAGGTTAAGGGTCTGCTATCCGGGAGCTGCAATTGGAGATATTGTTGACAACATGAAAAGATATTATGACGGGAAATGGGAACAAACCCATTATTTGTATTAGTGCGGGAGGTAATGATGTTGGACGACTTAGGAGTGAGGAACTGATAGAGAAATTTAACAAAGCCAAAGAATTAGTTAGGAGCAAGGGAGCAATCCCGATCATATGTGGTATTAACATAAGAACAAAGGCAACTGCAGAAGGCCTATTGGCCCATACGAGGCAGCTCCTATTTATAACCACCCAATCCCACTCATATACATGTCCAACCCATGCTTGAAACAATCGAGGGACCCCACCTCCATAAGAACATAAGAACAAAGGCAACTGCAGAAGGCCTGTTGGCCAATATGAGGCAGCTCCTATTTATAACCACCCAATCCCACTCATATACATGTCCAACCCATGCTTGAAACAATCGAGGGACCCCACCTCCACAATGTTACGCGGCAATTGGTTCCACAAATCAACAACCGTGTTACTGAACCAGTATTTACCCAAGTCTTTCCTAAATCTAAACTTATCCAATTTATACCCATTGTTTCGTATTCTGTCTTGTGTTGATACTTATAATACCCTATTAATATCCCCTTTCTTATGTCCATTCACCCACTTGTAAACCACTATCATGTCACCTCTAACTCTTCGCCTTTCCAGTGAATGCAACTTAAGCTTTGTTAATCTTTCTTCATATGAAAGATTTATAATTTGGGGAATTAACTTAGTCATCCTACGCTGGACACGTTCAAGTGAATTTATATCCATTCTATAATATGGCGACCAAAACTGAACTGCAAAATCTAAATGGGGCCTAACTAGAGCAAGATATAGCTTGAGAACCACACCAGGTGTCTTGTTACTAACGCTGCGATTAATAAATCCAAGTGTCCGATTTGCCTTATTACGAACATTTATGCATTGATCCTTTTGTTTTAAATTCTTACTAATCATAACTCCCAGATCCTATTCGCAATCCGACTTCGCAATCTCAACACCATCTAGTTCGTATCTTGTAACTCTATCATCATTACCTAACCTCAGAACTTTACATTTATCAGCATTAAAGTGCATCTGCCAATCCTTTGACCATTTCAAAACCCTATCTAGATCAACTTGAAGTGATAGTGAGTCCTCCTCCGAATTAATTTCCCTACCGATTTTCGTATCATCGGCAAATTTGCAAATGTTGCTGCTCAAACGTGAATCTAAATCATTTATATATATTATAAACAACAGAGGTCCCAGGACAGAGCCTTGAGGCACTCCACTTACAACATTTTCCCACTCTGACTTGACTCCATTTATACTAACTCTCTGTTTCCTTTGGTATAGCCATGCTCTAATCCAGTTTAATATAGCACCCCCAATACCATGAGCCTCTATCTTTTTAATCAGTCTTTCATGTGGCACTGTATCAAAAGCTTTGCTAAAGTCAAGGTACACAACATCACAATCCTTACCACTATCAACTGCCTCAACTATGCTAGAATAAAAAGATAACAAATTTGTTAAACATGAACGGCCATTTATAAAACCATGTTGCGACTCAATTATTAATTTACGTTTTTCAAGATGAAGACGAATTTTATTTGCTTTTATAGATTCGAGTAACTTTCCCACAATAGACGTTAGGCTAATTGGTCGATAGTTAGACACAAGTGATCTATCTCCTTTCTTAAAAACTGGTATCACATTAGCAACTTTCCAAAATTCTGGCACTCTGCCTGACTTTATTGATTTATTAAATATGGTTGACAGTGGGTCACAAAGCTCTTCTTTGCATTCTTTAAGCACCCTGGCAAACACTTCATCCGGCCCTGGGGATTTGTTTGGTTTGAGTTTTACTATTTGTTTAAGAACATCCTCCCTGGTAACTGCTAAACTCGTCAACCTGTCCTCGTCCCCACCTACATAGACTTGTTTGGCTGAAGGCATATTGTTAAGTTCCTCTTTAGTAAATACAGATACAAAATATTTATTAAAAATACTACTCATCTCTTCATCACTATCTGTTATTTGACCTGTCTCAGTTTTTAATGGACCTATCCTTACCCTAGTCTTAGTATGATATGACTGAAAAAACCCTTAAGGATTTGTCTTTGCTTGCCCTGTTATGCGAACTTCATATTTTCTTTTTGCTTTCCTTATCTCCTTTTTTAACATTTCTAACCAGTTGTACGAATTTCTGTTCTAAAGTGACCTCCCCATTTTTAACCCTTTTGTACCAAGCTCTCTTTTTACCTATAAGGTTCTTCAAATTCTTTGTTATCCACTTTGGGTCATTAGTATTCGATCTATTCAATTTGTATGGTATACTACTTTCCTGTGCAGGCGATGAGTCACAATAACGTGGCTGAAGTATGATGACCAGACCACACACTATAAATTGAAGAGACGACGACGTTTCGGTCCGTCCTGGACCATTCTCAAGTCGATTGTGATGAGGACAGATTGATGAAGATTAAGCCACCCAAGAGGTGGCACGGGCATGAATAGCCCGTAAGTAATAGCCCGCAACTGCACCCTGCGTGACGGGAGATGTCTCCCGGACCAAGTGGTGACCAAATGGTGGAATTGATGATTGATTGATGAAGATTAAGCCACCCAAAAGGTGGCACGGGCATGAATAGCCCGTAAGTGGTGGCCCTTTTGAGCCATTCCCAGTATCAAAAGCTGATACTGGAGATCTGTGGAGGTGCGAATGCACCCTCCATGACGGGAGATGTCTCCTTTGTGAATGTGTTAAGATGAAGATGAAGCCACCCAAAAGGTGGCACAGGCTTGAATAGCTCGTAAGTGGTGGCCCTTTTGAGCCATCACCAGTATCAATAGAAGATACTGGAGATCTGTGGAGGCGCGATTGATTGATTGATTGATGAAGATTAAGCAACCCAAAAGGTGGCACGGGCATGAATAGCCCGTAAGTGGAGGCCTTTTTAAGCCATTACCAGTATCAAGAGCTGATACTGAAGATCTGTGGAGGTGCGAATGCACCCTGCATGACGGGAGATGTCTCCCTTGTGAATGTGTTAAGATGAAGATGAAGCTACCCAAAAGGTGGCACGGGCATGAATAGCTTGTAAGTGGTGGCCCTTTTGAGCCATCACCAGTATCAATAGATGATACTGGAGGTGCGACTGCACCCAGCGTGACGGGAGATGTCTCCCGGACCAGGGAGACATGTCTCCCATCTTCGGGATGTCTCCCGAAGATGGTGGCCGATGAGGACAGGTAGGGACAGGAATTAAATAGGCAAGAGAGAGCTGAGGAGGAAAGTCAGGTGTAGGGGATAGTAAGATAGTACTTAGTACTTAGTACTTAGTACTTTAGATAGATAGTACTTTCCTGTGCTTTGTTTAGAATATTCTTAAATAAGTTATATATTGAATCCACATCGAAATCCCCATTTAAGTCACCTATCGCTGGGTTCATGTCTCGCTCCAAGACCGTCCCACACCCCATACCTAAGACTTTCCAATCAATTTGACCCAAAAAATTTCTTAGGGTATTAAAATCAGCTTTTCGAAAATCTGGCACCTTAACAGAATTTTCTCCTCCTGGTCTATTCCATTCTATGCTAAATCTGATTTCTTTGTGATCACTGTTCCCTAGCTCACTCCCTATTTCGATGTCATTAATTTGTGTTTCCCTGTTAGTTAACACTAAATCTAAAATATTATTTTCCCGTGTTGGTTCCTTAATGTGTTGCAAAAAAAAGCTATCAAAAGCTTTGCTAAAGTCAAGGTACACAACATCACAATCCTTACCACTATCAACTGCCTCAACTATGCTAGAATAAAAAGATAACAAATTTATATAACCATGTTGCGACTCAATTATTAATTTACGGTTTTCAAGATGAAGACGAATTTTATTTGCGATTATAGATTCGAGTAACTTTCCCACAATAGACGTTAGGCTAATTGGTCGATAGTTAGACACAAGTGATCTATCTCCTTTCTTAAAAACTGGTATCACATTAGCAACTTTCCAAAACTCTGGCACTCTGCCTGACTTTATTGATTTATTAAATATGGTTGACAGTGGGTCACAAAGCTCTTCTTTGCATTCTTTAAGCACCCTGGCAAACACTTCATCCGGCCCTGGGGATTTGTTTGGTTTGAGTTTTACTATTTGTTTAAGAACATCCTCCCTGGTAACTGCTAAACTCGTCAACCTGTCCTCGTCCCCACCTACATAGACTTGTTTGGCTGAAGGCATATTGTTAAGTTCCTCTTTAGTAAATACAGATACAAAATATCTATTAAAAATACTTCTCATCTCTTCATCACTATCTGTTATTTGACCTGTCTCAGTTTTTAATGGACCTATCCTTACCCTAGTCTTAGTATGATATAACTGAAAAAACCCTTAAGGATTTGTCTTTGCTTGCCCTGTTATGCGAACTTCATAGTTTCTTTTTGCTTTCCTTATCTCCTTTTTTAACATTTCTAACCAGTTGTACGAATTTCTGTTCTAAAGTGACCTCCCCATTTTTAATCCTTTTGTACCAAGCTCTCTTTTTACCTATAAGGTTCTTCAAATTCTTTGTTATCCACTTTGGGTCATTAGTATTCGATCTATTCAATTTGTATGGTATACTACGTTCCTGTGCTTTGTTTAGAATATTCTTAAATAAGTTATATATTGAATCCACATCGAAATCTTCATTTAAGTCACCTATCGCTGGGTTCATGTCTCGCTCCAAGACCGTCCCACACCCCATACCAAAGACTTTCCAATCAATTTGACCCAAAAAATTTCTTAGGCTATTAAAATCAGCTTTTCGAAAATCTGGCACCTTAACAGAATTTTCTCCTGGTCTATTCCATTCTATGCTAAATCTGATTTCTTTGTGATCACTGTTCCCTAGCTCACTCCCTATTTCGATGTCATTAATTTGTGTTTCCCTGTTAGTTAACACTAAATCTAAAATATGATTTTCCCGTGTTGGTTCCTTAATATGTTGCTTAATGTGTTAATTAAGGGAGGAGGTTCAACGGCTGAGACTTAACATAAGAACATAGGCAACTGCAGAAGGCCTATTGGCCCATACGAGGCAGCTCTTATTTATAACAGTAGTGAAATATGCGACTACAACCGCGCACCAGCTGCTAGGTGGCACTCTGGTGAGTGCCACCCGACAGGTGGTGCGCAGGTGTGTAGTCGCAAGGGTTTTGGGGGAATTTCCCGGAAGTTTTGGCGTGTTTCGGACGCGTGTGAGCGTGTTGTGTTTGGGTAAGTGGTCATGAAAGAGAATAAGTTATGTTGATGAGTGCCAGGTGGTGCGCGCGGTCGTCGTCGCAGCGCGGGTGTCTAGTCACAGGGGTATGGGATGGGAATTTCCCGGAAGTTTGGCGCGTGGCGGTCTTGAGTGGCGGGTGAGCAGGTGCAGCCCCTCGCTCTAGACACAAAGGGAATTTCTGGGAAGACGTATGAAAATACAAGGATAAGAGTGGAATATGAGGAAGGAGATTGTCATAGACTTAATGATAATAGTTTGATGATCGTGAGTAGAGGATGAGAGGGGAACCAGCATAGTGGATATGTTGTTTGGGGAGGGGTGAGGGGGGGGAGGGAGAGGAGAACCCCCATACCTGAGAGGAAGGCCTGGACATCCATTAGCTCCCTTACAGGAAGTCGTAAGTGTTGAGGGGTAAGAGAGTGAGAGCTCACTCCCCTGCGGAACTGGGGGCCATTTGTCTAAAGGGTTTTCGTTGTCTTCAGAGTGGAGATGTTCTCCCCACGGCGACTCCCCATACACTGTGGATTTCCGGTAAGGAGGGGCGAGGTACTTACTCCTGCCGACAGACAGACCCACACCTGTCACCCATCAATCACTTCTCATTTGACCCGGGCATTTCACTCCCCTCACACACAAACGCCCCGCCAGTTCCCTGCGAGACTTCATCCGCTACACACGCGTCATACAGCTCCATGTCATGGAAAGGCGAAGCTTTACAGCCTGCATGAAATGCGGAGTGTTTTATATTCCATCACCGAATCAAGTGTGTCAGCTGCAATGCGCAAGCTGTGAAAAACCACCCCTAGGACATTACGACATCAAATGCAAGCGATGTCAGCAGATTTTCTGTGATAACCGTGAGTGTTATTCATATTTAATATTCCACAGTTCATTTTATGACATCCACAGGTGAAATATCGCGTGTAAACTACTATAGTGTGAGAATATTTTCTCATTCGGGCTATTACATTCCATGCAGTTAAATATGTTCTTTCCAATTTCAGTTTACAAAACCGTGAAGTGTCCTTATTGCTCACCTGCCCCGCGAGGAGGTCATTGTCGGAATGAAACTTCACATAAACGTAGGTAGCATATAAAAATATACTTCTCGTATCTGCATTTCATCGACTTGCAAGCGAACACACATGCATAATAATAAACATATTTTTCCCCATTCACCCGTGCTGAATATCATTTGTTCCATTTCAGGTTATAATCCCTACCTCAATCGACGGAGTGAACAGAACAACGTCATCGAGCCTATACCCCATTCCTCACACACTGAGCTAAGGAGAGCACATCTCACTCGCCAGGAGTCACAGCCCCTTCATCAAGGTCAGCCACCCCGACAGATGGGGGGCTACGAGACCGTATCGCCCCCTGTTAACACGATGTTACGAATTCGTACACACTCACCTGCTCAACCCCTTCACCAGGACATAAGTAAGTTATTACCTACTTATTTCAGTCTATTTCCTAAACATATTAATTCCCACTAGTCTGTTCCCTAGCCTCATAATATATATATATATATATATATATATATATATATATATATATATATATATATATATATATATATATATATATATATATATATATATATATATATATATATATATATATGCTTTCATTCTTTCTAGAGATATATATGCTTTCATTCATTCTAGAGATAATATGTTTTTTTTTTTTTTTTTTTACAGACGACACTCCGCTGTGCATAGATTTGGCATCCAGCGACAGCTGCAGCAGCAGTGGTTGTGAGAGTGACACAGCAGGGCAGACATTGCCCACATCCGGCTCTCACAGGGAGGGGAGGACTCGTTCACGCCCTCACTCAACACCCAGTTCCTCCCCCAGCCCCATACCCCAATCAATCAGCGACAGCTACAGCAGCAGCAGCAGCAGCAGCAGCAGCAGTGGTGAGAATCGTCCCATTTTCATCTCAGACAGTGACTCAGACGACAGCTCAGCAGACCGTGACCTTGACCCGCAAGCGTCTGTCAATTCTGACTTGTTAGCACCGTCTGGCGTAATAGCTGACCCAGCGGTCTCACCCATTCATCTCGGAGGGGGTGGGTTATCACCACCCCCCACCCCTCCCAGCCCCATCCCTTCACCCCCTCTCTCGCCCTCTCCTCCACCTGCCCTAGAAATTCAACCTCAGCTGCTGGATCGAATTGATAACTATAACGGCAGTTATGTCCGGCTTTCATTCTCCATACCAGAACATGTTAACACCTCCCCAGGACTCTATCTGCGAACATATAGGGATTTTTTCATTAATGAGATACGCGCCCTCTTCTCTCCACAACACCCATTCCTCCTAATTTACCCAGACGTCACTCTAATTGTGCGGAATTTAAATGTACAACAAGACGGTGAGGATAATCTATTGGATCCTATAAATAATGATGGCTTTCCCATACTAGGTGAGGGGCAAAGAATTACTCTAGAGGAAGTAGAAACTCTTATTGATTTTTGGGCTGATGAATTGACAGAGAAAATATCCCAGTATCTGGAAGCGAAGGAAGGGTCCAATGTCTTCGTTGAGCGGCTCTCCGGGTTTTACATTAACTGTGGTCAGATAGAACATCCGATAAGATTAGGCTCGCATGTAGACTATCCTGAAGGCTTGCGTGGAAAGCAGTTGGTTTTCAATCCAGAGGGAGAGGCAGATATTTGCCTTATGCAGTGTGTTGCAGCTTATAAATGTTTAGCTAAGGGAATGCACCTAGATAATATTCGCGCTAGATCTGTGAATGCTAGTTGGTGTCTCAGACACATGAAATGGCCAGCAGATGTCAATTCTGCAGTGACGTTTGAGGATATTCTCAAGGTAGAGAAAATGAATAAAGTCAGTATATTCATCTATTCACTAGAAAGAGATGAAAATGCCAGACGACAACGACACTACATTACACTAGCTAGGAAGGGAAGAGGGGGCTATACAGATGTCATACCATTGCTGATGTTGGAAGCTCAACACTTAGTATTAATTAAGGATTTTAACCAATATGTACGTAATATACGAGATCATGGTGATCGCATCCCGAGTCATCACAGCTTCTGTCATTGTTGTTTGATATCACTCCCAGCAGATAGCATGCAGAGTCATGAAAGTACATGCAAAGTACATCAGACTCTCAAATTCTACCCACCAGAGAGGAAGATTACTTTCCGTAACTATGGACGGGGATATGGTCCTAGTCACATGTGCTTTTATGACTTTGAGTGCATGTTAGACCGCTCGAACCCTAAGGGAATGATAGAAACACGTCACAATGCAGTGGCGTATGCGTACATCATCATTGACAGACAGAAGAATATTGTTGAGAAAGATACTTATTTGGGTAAAGATGCGGCCAATCACTTTGTAACCACGCTAGAAGCGTCATGGGCACGAATCAAGAAGGGGTTAGTATCCTATGAACTTCACATGTCTCAGCAACAGCAGGCGATATTTGAGACAAAAACAGCCTGTGAACTCTGTGATGAACCTTTTAACGGAGAAGATGTAATCAAAGTCCGTCATCACGACCACACAGTAAGATTCCATAATTATCAAGCAGCTTACTGTGATAGATGTAATTTGCAATGTATAAATTCATACAAGTTCCTATACACATTTTCACACAACGCTTCCTATGATTTAGGAGTAATCCTAAACGAGATGAGAGATAGACCAGGAAGTGAAATAGATATATTAGCCAAGGATGGATTTAAATTTATGAAAGTTGATGTGAACAACTTAAGATTTTTGGATAGTTTAGCCCTTCTCAACGGCTCGCTAGGAAGAATAGCCAAGGATCATATTGATAGTGGGAAACCTACCACATTCACTTTGACTATGTTAAAAGGGGTAAATAAAGCGGCCATCCCAAAACTGCTCACGGGTAAACAATCATTCTGCTATGATTATTTATCCTCTATGTCTGTGTTAGATGAACCACAACTCCCTTCTCGTGATAAGTTTTACAATACACTAAAAGACGAAGAGTTGTCAGAAACAGATTATAAACAAGCCTTAGAAATTTTTGATTTGGCTAAATGTCGTAACATAGGGGAGTATCTACTCCTTTACCTCAAAGTGGACACAGGATTGCTAGCCGATGTGTTCACAGTCTGGCGAGACACCATGCTTGCTCTCTACAAATTAGACATTTCACACTACATTTCTTTACCCTCATTTGCTTGGGATGCGTTCTTGCTTAAATCGAAAGTTCAACTTGATGTTGTGTCAGACCCAATGTTATATGATTTACTTCGTCGGAATCTCCGAGGTGGGTTCACCAGTGTAACGAGACAGTACACGAATGTGGAGAACAGGCACACAGGCTTAGATCTAGGGGAAGATAGTAGCTACATCATTTACTTAGATTTTAATAGTCTTTACGGGGCGTGTATGACTGAACTGCTCCCTCGTGGTGGGATTCGGAAACTGACACATGATGAGCGTGACGTACTGCTGGAGCAAGGTTTGGAGAATATCCCATGTGATGGGTCCAAGGGATATTGGGTGTTGTGTGATACACTGCAGGTCCGACCTGAGGTGGCTAGGTATACAGATGAACTGCCCCTAGTTCTTTCACATACATGCATTACTGAGGAACACATTTCACACTACAGTAAGAATATTCTTACAGAAGAAAGTCGTGGACTGCCTAAAAACAACACTAAATTAATCGCTTCTCATCTTCCTCAGAAAGACTACCTCGTTAGTCTGGACTTGTTACAGTTGTTCATGCGCATTGGATTAGAAGTAGCTAAAGTTCATGACATCTACGAATTCGAGCAGGAGAGTTACCTTAAAGACTTCATTGAAACCAATGTTCGTGAACGAGCCAGTACCAAATGCGCGATAAAAAAAAGGCTTTCAAACTCGTATCAAACTCTATATATGGAAAGAGTCTCACAGATGTATCTAAATATGGGAACAAACACTATTTGGTCACAGATCGTAGTCATTTCCTGAAACATGCTCGAAACCCATTCTTCAAGCGGAGTCTTTTGTTAAGTAAGGATCGTGTGATATGTACTATCAAACAGAAGTCTCTCCTAGTCAACACTCTTTCGTACCTGGGTTATCATATACTTCAAATTGCTAAGAGGCGACTCTATGAGTTCTGGTATGACGTTGTCAAACCTGCGTATGGGGATAAAGCGAGTCTGTTATATACAGACACAGACTCTTTCATAATTAAACTGGACTGTCGGGATGTGTTTGAAGAGTTGAATAAGTCTCCTCTCTTCGACTGTATGGATTTTAGCAATTTTAATGTCACACATCCATCCTACTCTAAAGCGCGAGAAGGTGAACTAGGATTGCTCAAGTCTGAAATAGGCTCTAAGATTATTAACCAGTTAATTGCTCTCAGACCTAAAACATATTCGTTCACCACACATGATGGGGAGCACACTTGTAAGTGTAAGGGCGTACCATACCATCTACAAGAGAAACTCTCACATGACTCATTTCAACACACTCTTGAAACAAACACTTCAATCAGGTATGTGTCGAGATCTATACGCAACGTGCAAGGAAAGATTTGTACATGTCACAGTACCTGTAGAGGATTGTCAGCATTTGACGATAAACGCTACATTTTAAGCCCCACACAGTCCCTAGCGTATGGTCATCCTGATATTCCCAATAACAATGATGATAAGATGGATGTAGAAGTGGGAGAGGAGGAGGAGCTGGAAGAAGTGATTATGGAGGAGGAGGAAGTAGAGCAAGCACAGAGACTCTACCCAATATTCCATCCCTGGAGCAAACGCGATGCTACAGCTCAGAAACTATTCAACCCTCGCTAGATTTTATGTTGTACAATTGTTAGCTAGTATTAAGATGGATGCCCCATATGACTAGAACTTTGTATACTAAATGAATAGGATGTTTAATATTATTGTTTGTGAACTGTAAGAACTATGATTAGTTTTAAAAATATGCTGTTTCATATTATTGTTTGTGAACTGTAAGAACTATGCTGTTTAATATCATTGTTTGTGAACTGTAAGAACTATGTTTAGTTTAAAAAATGTTGTTGCTGTACATAAAATATGTGAATAAACACCTGTAAATGACTATGTTTGTATAAATACCACCTCAGTTCCTTAGTTTTTAGCAGTCTTAACGAAGCATTAATCATGGACAGTTCCTATGATATAATCCATGCGGAACATCTAGATATTTTCAGAGAACCATCTCGTGTTATTATTGCTGGTTATTCAAACAGCGGAAAATCGTACTTGTGCAGTAAACTTGTAAGGAAGTATCAACACAAGTTCTCCTCAATAATCATATGCGGAGGAGGTTACTCTGAATTACGATCAAATCCACAAATTAAAGGGAAGCTGATCGAGCATTCAACCATTATTGATCCTGTGGAAGAGCTAGTAGATAATGACTCGCATATCTTAGTAATCTACGATGACCTTTTTACAGAGTCTGTGAATTAAAAAATCGTATCAGACATGTTTACTAGGGCAGACATTTCACGGTTTCCGTCATATTGATTACACAAAATATATTTTTTCCTGGTAAATATTCTAGGAATATTAGTTTAAATGCTTCTCATTTCATATTGGTTAAATCACGAGATCTGTCACAAATTGAAACACTCGGATGACAAATATTTGGGAAAGTGGATTCAAAGAAATTTGTAGAGTTATATAAGCAAGTTATTAGCCAGCCCTATGGCTATTTGCTAGTAGATCTGGGCTCGAACACTCCATCTACGATAACATTACGCGGTAATATTGTTCACGAACCGCCCTATGAGATAGTTTACCAATGGTGAGCAAGAAAGATGTACTGGAACGAGTATATAACGATCCCTCATCTAGCGGAGGGCTTGGAGGGGTACAGAGATTGTATAAGGCCGCCAAATTAATTAACTCTAGTATAACTCTAGCCGATGTAAAGGACTATCTGAAAAGCTCTGACTCCTATACGTTGCATTATTTACAACCACATAAATTCCCTCGGCGTCGGGTGTTAAGCCCTAAACCACGACTATTTCAAGCTATAGACTTGGCCGAGATGAGTTTATTGGACAAACATAATGATGGAGTGAAATATTTACTCGTATGCGTAGATATTTTCTCCAGGTACGCCCAAGTAGTACCCTTACGCGCTAAGGATGGGAAAGCACCACTAATGCTCTAGCTTTAATTCTAGATTCACCTCATTCTCAGGGAGTGCGCAAAATTAATTCTGATCGAGGTGGAGAATTTTATAACGCCGCTATGAAAAAAATGCTGGCAGCAAGGAAAGTACGGTTATATAGCGCATTTTCTCAGGAGACTAAAGCTTCAATCGCTGAGCGGTTCATACGTACTTTAAAAGGTAAACTTTACAAGTTTATGACGGCGCGCAACACTTTAAAATACACGCAGGCTCTACCAGATATTGTGAAAACATATAATTTAACCCCGCACAGAGGATTGAAGGGGAAGACACCTGCGGAGGTGCACGCTCTATCCTCGCCCAGCGAACACGCCAAACAATTTGATTTAATGTATAAAAGCCCGAGCAAATCAAAGAGAGCTGTCATTCCTCGATTGAGTGTTGGTGATACAGTACGCATCACGCTATCTGATCGCATTTCCAAGTTAAAGAAAGGGTTTAAGCAGCAGAACACCCGCGAGATATTTACAGTTACACGTATTGATCGGAGACAACCCATCCCTTTATACTTTCTAAAAGATCTGAATGGGGAAGAAATTGATGGTAGCTTCTATAAACAAGAATTAACACCAACACATTTGCCTCAAACCTTTAATATTGAGAAGGTATTGGGGCAACGCAGAGTCTCTGGCAAGCTTCAGTATAAAGTTAGGTATGCAGGTTATGATCGATTATTCGATCAATGGATTGATGCTGCTGAGATATTACATTTATAATGAAGAAGCCCTTAGTTTATAAATACAAGGAATTGATCCAACTATTATCAAAACTTCAGTATTCCTCGAGAAAGCAGTTGATTGAAAAATTGAAGAAACCACATATAAATTGTTTATCAGAAATTTTTAATAACTTTTAAAAAAAAAAATTGCCCGTGCCTGACAAGGTCGTTAAAAAGTTGAAAAAATATAAATTGCTTATTCGGTCACTAGCCTGTAAGAAACCTTCCGTGACAACTAAGAAACAGATATTAACCAGCAAACGAGGAGGCAGTATTTTATCCATTATTTTACCGATTGCGGCTAGTTTAATTACACGGTTGTTCAGTAAGTAAAATGAAAGCCTTTTATCTCGTACTGTGTAAAATAGGGGACAACAGGAAAGCTGCACACAGCCCTGCTTACCCCACTGTGAAAGCTGTTGCTCGTCATCTTACTGTCAAACCACCTCCTCCTCCTCCTCCTCAGCTGCATACCAACCCTTCCATAAAACATTTAATAGATTTGAAGTTGAAAGTGAGAGATCACGAATATGCGAGATCCTTGCTAAACCATTATGATGCTACCGGAATCGTTCGTTGGGATCTGAATGGAAATGTATTGGCTCCAGTATCTGGCATACATATAATTAATGACATTATACATAAAATGACTGTGCTTAAATCTGTTTTTTTACCGGATAAACTCCCCATTGCTCAACTGTTTTTCACACTAACATCTACATCGCGAGATTTATTCCGTAATACTACGGCAAGCAGTCAAGTGTATGAACCTCCATCTGTTAAGAGAAAGGCAACTGTCAAGATTGATCCTCACAGTAAAAGGAAAGCTTCCTGGATCGTATATTAACAGGTGAGTGTATATAAATGAGTGTGTAATGTGTAGATGGCTTTACTAGACAAAAAGCAGTCTAAGGAGATAGAGCGATGGACACTCACGTGATATACGCCACCAGCGTATCAGATACGCATTTATTCCCCAATAACATCCCCGCATCTTTCCAAAATCGATTGTTTAACCAGCTAGAATTAGATTCCAGGAGGAGTTATGAAATGTGTCTACAAAAATTACTCCTCCCCACTTCACATTACGTTATTAAGCGTGATAATCCTGAGGCATATATACATGTAGGCGTTACGTATGAGAAAGTGAACGAGGGGAAATACATGCATTCAAAGCATTTATTATCATCTGATGTTTTAGCCGGAACTATAAAAGAAATTAATACCACGATTAATACAGAAATAGAGGCCATATTTTCAAGTAATGCTAAACTGAGTTTTTTAGGAAAGTCATTAAAACAATTTTCAGCTATATATGGAACGCATTTTATTAAATATGATTCTTCCTCCAATCGAAACAAGTTCACTACTGTGATTAGTGATGAGAATATTAGCTCTGCAACGGGGCATAAAAACATCAGTAGAGTTACATTATCATTTGGAACCGCTTTTGGGAAAGTGTTGGGCGTAGTTCCAGAAATAGAATATGACATATTCGCAAAACGTCAGTACGCCTCGAGTGTAGTTAACACATGTCTATTCCCGCCAATGCCTAGAGGAGGAGTTGATATTCTGTGTGTTTATTGCGATAGAATCTCTTCTACTAGATATGGAAACCAGTCTGTAAATATTTTGGATGTAATCTCCCTAAATGGAAGTGATAACAGCAACAATAAAAAACTATATGTGCGTCTTAACACTAACATGATAGATAGCGTCAGTATCACTATTAGGGATCAAGATGGTAACCCAATACATTTTGATGAACGTGGGTGCACCATAGCAGTCTTGCATGTATGCCCCGTTGCAGGAGGTATATAACACCAATGCTTTCCCGACACTCCTCATTCGTCTGTAACAAGCGGAGAAATGCGTGTCCACTTTATTCCTCCCTCTGTTGAGGAATTATACATTTTGTTAACCCATCCTAGAGGTGGAGGGACTGATGATATACGGATTTTCAACAGTAGTAGACGTTATACGCGAGGAGGAGGAATATTTTCCTTTTTAAGCGGGATAGCGCGTCGAGCAGTGCCCTTTATCATGAGGACTCTGGCCCCGGCTGCGCTTAGCTTGGGGGCAGAACGTACTAGACGACATTAATAATGACAAACAAACTTTCAAATAATCTCTTAAGAAACGCGGAATTGAAACATTGAAAGGAGTAGGGAAGCAAATGATAGGTGGAAGAGTGCATAAAAAGAATAAAAAAAAAAAAATTAGTAAACATCAAACGTTTTACTAAAGCGAAATATAATGATGTGTTGTCATAACTTCTTCTCACTCGGTTGGTGTTGTCTAAAGCGCGAACATGGCCGGATATAACGCTCTGGGCCTCCAGGTGCCATTAGAACATTATACAGCCGCTGTTAGTGAAGCCTTTCCTAAAGTATTTTCCCCTCGATTGGTAGAATCAACAATCGCCAGCAGACAAACGGTGGATGTATTACCTGTGAATTCTGGGGTCAATAATAAGTTTACAGACACTTATCTGGAATTCATCATCAAGGGAGTGAATAGTCAACTGGTGGATTTATCATCTATAGCTTTGGAGTTGACTATTGATCTAACCGAAGAAGATGGAATAACGCCTTTAAGAGATGCTCTAAAACGCATCGTTGGTGAATGGATTATCGCAAACTCTATTCAAATCCGCTATTGTGTATTTAAACGAAACAGTAGTTGAAACCAGCTCATTATTCTCATTCTGGTCATACGTAAAGTTATTATCTACGATTTCTGGGTGTAAGGCTAACCGCTATGATGAACTGTCACAGTTTTTTAACCGAGTTGATCCTGGTAAAATTGAAGCTGGTTATTTCACTAACGCCTCGGCTGGTGAGAAGCAGCGGATGACTGATATGAAAACGAGTGGCGTGAATACTTGTTTTAAACTAATGCTGGATGTCACATCCGTTAGTGAATACGTTTTGGATAATGTAGACATCAGGGTGCGGCTCGAACATCAACCTGATAAGTGGCTTATACTCAGCGATAATGAACACGCTAATTTTAAATATAATATCAAGTCTACACGACTATGGGTGGATCGGGTATTGCCTTACCCTGAAGGATTAGTAGCCATTAATAAAGCCATGGTGCAGAACAACTCTCCTATTACGTATACTTTTAATAAAACTTTATACAAAACGTATATATTGGGCACAGGTCAGCGCTCTATAACAATGGACCAGCCGTGGGGGACTATTATACCAGAACATTTATATATGATCATCCTTGATATGGAGGCTGTGTCTGGTGCATATAATCGCAACCCGCTTTATTTGGAAAACTGCGAGCTTAGTAAAGTATTAATATCCCAGAATAGCACTAATATTGTCAATATTGGGTGTGACTTCCCTCATAACTGCGCCAAGTTGTATTACACAGCATTACAAGCCTTAGGCTTCGATAAAGACAATATATTATCTTATGACACATATGTGAATGGTGGAACCATACTGGCCTTTAATTTACAACCCGAGGATATCGATGACACCATCCCGATTGAAAAAAGTGGTAATCTGAGGATCGCTTTGGAATTTAAACGTGGAGTAGCTAGAAATAAAGTCATTCTAGTTTATGGGTCTACAACAGGTGTGATCAGCATTAACACGGATCGTCGCGTTATTTGCGATACGCGAGGATAAAATACTAATATGAATTGTTTGGAAATAAATGAGGCTATCAGAAGTAATTTAGGTGCTAAGGTAGACTATCTAGGATGTTTCCTAGCTGATGACGTCCGGAAAATATGGATAAAAATACATAAAAAAAGACCTGTGGTGTTCATAATGAACACTCTGGAGTCGGGTTCTCGTAATAAAATGGGTCATTGGATAACATTCTATGTAAATAAGGATGAAGGTAGAAGCGAGATAGTTATACTAGACAGCTATGCCAATCCTGCAATAGGATCTTATTCAAGATATTTCGAAGAGTTTATGTCTTACTTCCAAGACTATACCCTATATATTATGAAGAAAAGGATTCAATCCTTGAATAGTTACTTCTGTGGGAATTACGCCGTTTATTTTGCATATCATTTTTGCAGACTAGGCTTAGAGGCCGCCCTGCTTCACTTTGATGAAGCGTTTAAATATGGTCATTTTCGCAAGAATGATGAAAAAGTGTTGAAATTCAATTACGCTCAGATGAAAATGCCTGTGTGTAAGCAAACATTCTGCTTAAACGGTAGTGATGCTGAGTGTGAAACGCTGTGTGACGAAGTTGGTTAGGATGATACCACGGTGAGTAATACTTTATGTAGGATTGAATGATGAACATAATAATGTCTGTATTTATGTTTACATCATTGTCAACAACGAAACTTATAACCTTTTCCCCTTTCTACAGAGTGACTGATTGACTAGCGTGACGGGAAGGATCGTTGGAGTGGATGAATGACTCACAATTGGTCTGTCTACTACCTGATCCCGTTCTACAGATTGGTTGGTTGACTAGCGTGACGGGAAGGTTCGGTGGACTGAATGAAAGCCTTTCTCCATCTGTCTGCTAGCTAAACCACCAAGAAGAAGTCTTATTATTATTATTAATATTATTATTATTATTATCATTGTAAATCGCTTAAGTGTTTAATAAAGAAATAAATTTATATAATGTGTTTACTTTTCCCTCGTTATTGCTCTCACCATGTTGATCACGTTGCGATATAGCTTACACATACTAAAGAGAATGCACGGAACAATGGTTGATGGTATGGGAGCGGGTGGGGATGAGGGGTGGGAGTGATTGATTGATGGCTGACAGGTGTGGGTCTGTCTGTCGTATGTACCTCGCCCCTCCTTACCGGAATCTACAGTGTATGGGGAGTAGCCGTGGGGCGAACATCAACACTCTGAAGACAACGAAAACCCTTTAGACAAATGGCCCCCACTTCTGCAGGAGAGTGTGCTCTCGCTCTCGACACTTGCGACTTCCTGTAGGAGGAAGCTAATTGACCTCCTGGCGTTCCTCTCAGATACAGGGGTTCTCCTCTCCCTCCCCCCTCCGCAAACATCCTCTACTCATGATCATCAAACTATTATCATTAAGTCTATGACAATCTCCTTCCTCATATTCCACTCTTATCCTTGTATTTTCATACGTCTTCCCAGAAATTCCCTTTGTGTCTAGAGCGAGGGGCCGCACCTGTTCACCCGCCACTCAAGACCGCCACGCGCCAAACTTCCGGGAAATTCCCATCCCATACCCCTGTGACTAGACACCCGCGCTGCAACGACGACCGCGCGCACCACCTGGCACTCATCAACATAACTTACTCTCTTTCATGACCACTTACCCAAACACAACACGCTCACACGCGTCCGAAACACGCCAAAACTTCCGGGAAATTCCCCCAATACCCTTGCGACTACACACCTGCGCACCACCTGTCGGGTGGCACTCACCAGAGTGCCACCTGGCAGCTGGTGCGTGCGGTTGTAGTCGCACTTTACACTACTTATAACCACCCAATCCCACTCATATACATGTCCAACCCATGCTTGAAACAATCGAGGGACCCCACCTCCACAATGTTACGCGGCAATTGGTTCCACAAATCAACAACCGTGTTACTGAACCAGTATTTACCCAAGTCTTTCCTAAATCTAAACTTATCCAATTTATACCCATTGTTTTGTGTTCTGTCTTGAGTTGATACTTTTAATACCCTATTAATATCCCCTTTGTTATATCCATTCACCCACTTGTAAACCTGTATCATGTCACCCCTAACTTTTCGCCTTTCCAGTGAATGCAACTTAAGCTTTGTTAATCTTTCTTCATATGAAAGATTTCTAATTTGGGGAATTAACTTAGTCATCCTACGCTGGACACGTTCAAGTGAATTTATATCCATTCTATAATATGGCGACCAAAACTGAACTGCAAAATATAAATGGGGCCTAACTAGAGCAAGATATAGCTTGAGAACCACACCAGGTGTTTTGTTACTAACGCAGCGATTAATAAATCCAAGTGTCCGATTTGCCTTATTACGAACATTTATGCATTGATCCTTTTGTTTTAAATTCTTACTAATCATAACTCCCAGATCCTTTTCGCAATCCGACTTCACAATCACAACACCATCTAGCTCGTATCTTGTAACTCTATCATCATTACCTAACCTCAGAACTTTACATTTATCAGCATTAAACTGCATCTGCCAATCCTTTGACCATTTCAAAACCCTATTTAGATCTACTTGAAGTGATAGTGAGTCCTCCTCCGAATTAATTTCCCTACCGATTTTCGTATCATCGGCAAATTTGCAAATGTTGCTACTCAAACCTGAATCTAAATCATTTATATATATTATAAACAACAGAGGTCCCAGGACAGAGCCTTGAGGCACTCCACTTACAACATTTTCCCACTCTGACTTGACTCCATTTATACTAACTCTCTGTTTCCTTTGGTATAGCCATGCCCTAATCCAGTTTAATATAGCACCCCCAATACCATGAGCCTCTATCTTTTTAATCAGTCTTTCATGTGGCACTGTATCAAAAGCTTTGCTAAAGTCAAGGTACACAACATCACAATCCTTACCACTACCAACTGCCTCAACTATGCTAGAATAAAAAGATAACAAATTTGTTAAACATGAACGGCCATTTATAAAACCATGTTGCGACTCAATTATTAATTTACGTTTTTCAAGATGAAGACGAATTTTATTTGCTATTATAGATTCGAGTAACTTTCCCACAATAGACGTTAAGCTAATTGGTCGATAGTTAGACACAAGTGATCTATCTCCTTTCTTAAAAACTGGTATCACATTAGCAACTTTCCAAAACTCTGGCACTCTGCCTGACACTATTGATTTATTAAATATGGTTGACAGTGGGTCACAAAGCTCTTCTTTGCATTCTTTAAGCACCATGGCAAACACTTCATCCGGCCCTGGGGATTTGTTTGGTTTGAGTTTTACTATTTGTTTAAGAACATCCTCCCTGGTAACTGCTAAACTCAACCTGTCCTCGTCCCCACCTACATAGACTTGTTTTGCTGAAGGCATATTGTTAAGTTCCTCTTTAGTAAATACAGATACAAAATATTTATTAAAAATACTACTCATCTCTTCATCACTATCTGTTATTTGACCTGTCTCAGTTTTTAATGGACCAATCCTTTCCATAGTCTTAGTACGATATAACTGAAAAAAACCTTTAGGATTTGTCTTTGCTTGCTCTGCTATGCGAACTTCATAGTTTCTTTTTGCTTTCCTTATCTCTTTTTTAACATTTCTAACCAGTTGTACGAATTCCTGTTCTAAAGTGACCTCCCCATTTTTAATCCTTTTGTACCAAGTTCTCTTTTTACCTATAAGGTTCTTCAAATTCTTTGTTATCCACTTTGGGTCATTAGTATTCGATCTATTCAATTTGTATGGTATACTACTTTCATGTGCTTTGTTTAGAATATTCTTAAATAAGTTATATATTGAATCCACATCGAAATCCCCATTTACGTCACCTATCGCTGGGTTCATGTCTCGCTCCAAGACCGGCCCCCACCCCATACCCAAGACTTTCCAATCAATTTGACCCATAGAATTTCTTAGGCTATTAAAATCAGCTTTTCGAAAATCTGGCACTTTAACAGAATTTTCTCCTACAGGTCTATTCCATTCTATGCTAAATCTGATTTCTTTGTGATCACTGTTCCCTAGCTCACTCCCTATTTCGATGTCATTAATTTGTGTTTCCCTGTTAGTTAACACTAAATCTAAAATATTATTTTCCCGTGTTGGTTCCTTAATATGTTGCGTAAGAAAGCAATCGTCAATTAATTCTAGAAAATCTTCTGCTTCACTATTCCCTGTTTTGTTCAACCAGTTTATTCCACTAAAATTAAAGTCACCCATGACGTAAATACTGTTAGATCTAGATGCCCTAGATAATTCAACCCATAGATGCTTTGCTTCCATTCTGTCTAAATTTGGTGGCCTATATATAACTCCTATTAAAATATTATTTGCTTTTTCGTATAATTCTATCCAAATAGTTTCTGAGTGTGGCTCAGTTTTGATTCCCTCTTTGAGACTACATTTCAAATTGTCCCTAACATATATGGCTACTCCCCCTCCTCGTCTAATATATCTATCTGTGTGAAATAGTTTAAATCCATTTATTTGATATTCAGCTAATAGTTCTCTATTTTCTACATTCATCCACGTTTCGGTAAGTGCAATAATATCTATTTATTCTGTGCAGACAAGTGCATTTAATTCGTTAATTTTATTTCTTAAACTTCTACTGTTAGTGTAATATACCCTAAGTGAATTGTTATTTTGAGGCCCTTCTCTTTCCCTGATCATTTTGCCAATTCCTTTCTCCCACAAACAAATACTTTTATTATCTCCTTCCTCCAAATTAATTCCCATACCTCTATCTACTAACAGTTTAAATCCAAACAAACACCTGTAACCACTTCTTCCAACGAGTTCGCAACAGCAACAACCCCAGCTCTCGATAAATGCACCCCATCACGAGCATACATTTCATTTCTTCCATAGAAGTGTTCCCAGTTGTCTATGAAAGATATTGCATTTGATTTGCAATATCTTTCTAGCCGGCAATTGACACCAAGTGCCCTTGACATCCATTCATTTCCCACTCCCTTTCTTGGAAGAATGCCACATATGATCGGGATTCCTCCCTTGCTCCTAACTAATTCAATGGCTGTCCTGAATCTCTGTATTAGTTCCTCACTCCTAACTCGTCCAACATCATCACCCCCTGCACTAATACAAATAATGGGTTTGTTCCCATTTCCTGTCATAATATCATTCATGTTTCCAACAATATCACCAATTCCAGCTCCCGGGTAGCAAACCCTTAATCTGTTCCCCCTATCTCTGGCACAAAACGTTCTGTCTAAATACCTCACCTAGGAATCTCCCACAACCAAAATTCGCTTCGATTCTCCCTTTTCCTTTCGAGCAGTTTGAGGGACCTGCGCTGTAATGCTCTACATAGACTTGTTTGGCTGAAGGCATATTGTTAAGTTCCTCTTTAGTAAATACAGATACAAAATATTTATTAAAAATACTACTCATCTCTTCATCACTATCTGTTATTTGACCTGTCTCAGTTTTTAATGGACCTATCCTTCCCCTAGTCTTAGTATGATATAGCTGAAAAACCCTTTAGGATTTGTCTTTGCTTGCCCTGTTATGCGAACTTCATAGTTTCTTTTTGCTTTCCTTATCTCCTTTTTTAACATTTCTAACCAGTTGTACGAATTCCTGTTCTAAAGTGACCTCCCCATTTTTAATCCTTTTGTACCAAGCTCTCTTTTTACCTATAAGGTTCTTCAAATTCTTTGTTATCCACTTTGGGTCATTAGTATTCGATCTATTCAATTTGTATGGTATACTACGTTCCTGTGCTTTATTTAGAATATTCTTAAATAAGTTATATATTGAATCCACATCGAAATCCCCATTTACGTCACCTATCGCTGGGTTCATGTCTCGCTCCAAGACCGGCCCCCACCCCATACCCAAGACTTTCCAATCAATTTGACCCAAAGAATTTCTTAGGCTATTAAAATCAGCTTTTCGAAAATCTGGCACTTTAACAGAATTTTCTCCTACAGGTCTATTCCATTCTATGCTAAATCTGATTTCTTTGTGATCACTGTTCCCTAGCTCACTCCCTATTTCCATGTCATTAATTGATGTCTCGATGACTTCGAGAGGAAACGAAGGAGGAGACCAGTGTTGACGAGACCTCAAAATGGAGAGTAGTGAAAGAGAGGGGTCTTAAGAAGACCTTGACAAGGCCTCTTACAGACGCCCTAAGGACAGCAATTTCATTTGCCGTATTGGAGGACGAGTGCTGTAGTGCGCCTGCAGCGAGGAAATCAGCTAGGAACGGTGGAGCGCAGGCCCCTCAGGCTGCTCAGAAAGTTAGGGCGGTACCGAAGCGAATTTTGCTTGTGGGAGATTCCCAGGTGAGGTATTTAGACAGAACGTTTTGTGCCAGAGATAGGGGGGAACAGATTAAGGGTTTGCTATCCGGGAGCTGGAATTGGAGATGTTGTTGAAAACATGAATGATATTATGACGGGAAATGGGAACAAACCCATTATTTGTATTAGTGCAGGGGGGTAATGATGTTGGGCGAGTTAGGAGTGAGGAACTAATACAGAGATTTAGGACAGCAATTGAATTAGTTAGGAGCAAGGGAGGAATCCCGATCATATGTGGCATTCTTCCAAGAAAGGGAATGGGAAATGAATGGATGTCGAGGGCACTTGGTGTCAATTGCCGACTGGAAAGATATTGCAAATCAAATGCAATATCTCTCATAGACAACTGGGAACGCTTCTATGGAAGAAATGAAATGTATGCTCGTGATGGGGTGCATCTATCGAGGACTGGGGTTGTTGCTGTTGCGAACTCGTTGGAACCAGTGGTTAGAGGTGTTTGTTTGGGTTTAAACTGTTAGTAGATAGTGGTATGGGAATTGATTTGGAGAAAGGAGGTAATAAAAGTATGTGTTCGTGGGAGAAAAGAATTGGCAAAATGATCAGGGAAAGAAAAGGGCCTCAAAATAACAATTCACTTAGGATATATTACACTAACAGTAGAAGTCTAAGAAATAAAATTAATGAATTAAATGCTCTTGTCTGCACAGAAAAAATAGATATTATTGCACTTACCGAAACGTGGATGAATGTAGAAAATAGAGAACTATTAGCTGAATATCAGATAAATGGATTTAAACTATTTCACACAGATAGATATATTAGACGACGAGGGGGAGTAGCCATATATGTTAGGTACAATTTGAAATGTAGTCTCAAAGAGGCAATCAAAACTGAGCCACACACAGAAACTATTTGGATAGGATTAAACGAAAAAGCAAATAATATTATAATAGGAGCTATATATAGGCCACCAAATTTAGACAGAATTGAAGCAAAGCATCTATGGGATGAAATATCAGAGCATCTAGATCTAACAGTATTTATGTCATGAGTGACTTTAATTTTAGTGGAATAAACTGGGTGAACAAAACAGGGAATAATGAAGCAGAAGATTTTCTAGAATTAATTGACGATTGCTTTCTTACGCAACACATTAAGGAACCAACGCGGGAAAATAATATTTTAGATTTAGTGTTAACTAACAGGGAAACACAAATTAATGACATCGAAATAGGGAGTGAGCTAGGGAACAGTGATCACAAAGTAATCAGATATAGCATAGAATGGAATAGACCTGTAGGAGAAAATTCTGTTAAAGTGCCAGATTTTCGATAAGCTGATTTTAATAGCCTAAGTAATTTTGGGGGTCAAATAGATTGGAAACTCTTAGGTATGGGGTGTGGGCCGGTCTTAGAGCGAGACATGAACCCAGCGATAGGTGACGTAAAAGGGGATTTCGATGTGGATTTAATATACAACTTATTTAAGAATATTCTAAACAAAGCACAGGAACGTACTATACCATACAAATTGAATAGGTCGAATACTAATGACCCAAAGTGGATAACAAAGAATTTGAAGAACCTTATAGGTAAAAAGAGAGCTTGGTACAAAAGAATTAAGAATGGGGAAGTCAGGTTAGAACAGGAATTCATACAACTGGTTAGAAATGTTAAAAAAGAGATTAGAAAAGCAAAAAGAAACTATGAAGTTCGCAGAGCAAGCAAAGTCAAATCCTAAAGGGTTTTTTCAGTTATATCGAACTAAGACTAGGGAAAGGATAGGTCCATTAAAATCTGAGACAGGTCAAATAACGGATAATGACAAGGAGATGAGTAGTATTTTTAACAAATATTTTATATCTGTATTTACTAAAGAAGAACTTAACAATATGCCTTCAGCCGAACAAGTCTATGTGGGTTGGGATGAGGACAGGTTGACTAGTTTAGCAGTTACCAGGGAGGATGTAATTAAACAATTAGAAAAACTCAAACCAAACAAATCCCCAGGGCCGGATGAAGTGTTTGCTGAGTGCTTAAATAATGCAAAGAGGAGCTTTCCGAGCCACTGTCTACCATATTTAATAAATCAATAGTCAGGCAGAGTGCCAGAGTCATGGAAGGTAGCTAATGTGGTACCAATTTTTAAGAAAGGAGATAGATCACTTGCGTCAAACTATCGGCCAATTAGCCTAACGTCTATTGTGGGAAAGTTACTTGAATCTATAATTGCAAATACAATTCGTCTCCATCTTGAAAAACATAAATTAATAAATGAGTCGCTACATGGTTTTTCAAATGGCCCTTCATGTTTAACAAATTTGCTAACTTTTTATTCCAGCATAGTTGAGGCAGTTGATAGTGGTAAGGATTGTGATGTTGTGTACCTTGACTTTGGCAAAGCTTTTGATACAGTGCCACATGAAAGACTATTTAAAAAAATAGAAGCTCATGGTATTGGGGGTGCTATATTAACTTGGATTAGGGCATGGCTATACCAAAGGAAACAGAGAGTTAGTATAAATGGGGTTAAGTCAGAGTGGGATAATGTTGTTAGTGGAGTACCTCATGGCTCTGTCCTGGGACCTCTGTTGTTTATAATTTATATAAATGATTTAGATTCAGGTTTGAGTAGCAACATTTGCAAATTTGCCGATGATACGAAAATCGTTAGGGAAATTAATTCGGAGGAGGACTCACTATCACTTCAAGTTGATCTAGATAGGGTTTTGAAATGGTCAAAGGATTGGCAAATGCAGTTTAATGCTGATAAATGCAAAGTTCTGAGGCTAGTTAATGATGATAGAGTTACAAGATAGGAGCTAGATGGTGTTGAGATTGCGAAGTCGGATTGCGAAATGGATCTGGGAGTTATGATTAGTAAGAATTTAAAACAAAAGGATCAATGCATGAATATTCGTAGTAAGGCGAATAGGACACTGGTATTTATTAATCGAAGCCTTAGTAACAAGACACCTGGTGTGGTTCTTAAGCTATATCTTGCTCTGGTTAGGCCCCATTTAGATTATGCAGTTCAGTTTTGGTCGCCGTATTATAGAATGGATATAAATTCACTTGAACGTGTCCAACGTAGGATGACTAAGTTAATTCCCCAAATTAGAAATCTTTCATATGAAGAAAGATTAACAAAGCTTAAGTTGCATTCACTGGAAAGGCGAAGCGTTAGGGGTGACATGATAGAGGTTTACAAGTGGATGAAAGGACATAACAGGGGGGGATATTAATAGGTTATTAAAAATATCAACACAAGACAGAACACGAAACAATGGGTATAAATTGGATAAGTTTAGATTTAGGAAAGACTTGGGAAAATACTGGTTCAGTAACAGGGTTGTTGATTTGCGGAACCAATTGCCGCATAACGTGGTGGAGGTGGTGTCACTCGATTGTTTCAAGCGCGGGTTGGACAAGTATATGAGTGGGATTGGGTGGTTATAGAATAGGAGCTGCCTCGTATGGGCCAATAGGCCTTCTGCAGTTACCTTTGTTCTTATGTTCTTATGTTTAAGAACATCATCCCTGGTAACTGCTAAACTCGTCAACCTGTCCTCGTCCCCACCCACATAGACTTGTTCGGCTGAAGGCATATTGTTAAGTTAACATAAGAACATAAGAACAAAGGTAACTGCAGAAGGCCTATTGGCCCATACGAGGCAGCTCCTATTCTATAACCACCCAATCCCACTCATATACTTGTCCAACCCGTGCTTGAAACAATCGAGGGACCCCACCTCCACAATGTTACGCGGCAATTGGTTCCACAAATCAACAACCCTGTTACTGAACCAGTATTTACCCAAGTCTTTCCTAAATCTAAACTTATCCAATTTATATCCATTGTTTCGTGTTCTGTCCTGTGTTGATACTTTTAATACCCTATTAATATCCCCCCGGAAGTTCCTCTTTAGTAAATACAGATACAAAATATTTATTAAAAATACTACTCATCTCTTCATCACTATATTTGACCTGTCTCAGTTTTTAATGGACCTATCCTTTCCCTAGTCTTAGTACGATATAACTGAAAAAAAACTTTAGGATTTAAGAATATAAGAACAAAGGCAACTGCAGAAGGCCTATTGGCCCATACGAGGCAGCTCCTATTTATTACCACCCAATCCCACTCATATACTTGTCCAACCCGCGCTTGAAACAATCGAGGGACCCCACCTCCAGCACGTTACGCGGTAATTGGTTCAACAAATCAACAACCCTGTTACTGAACCAGTATTTACCCAAGTCTTTCCTAAATCTAAACTTATCCAATTTATACCCATTGTTTCGTGTTCTGTCTTGTGTTGATACTTTTAATACCCTACTAACATCCCCTTTGTTATGTCCATTCACCCACTTGTAAACCTCTATCATGTCACCCCTAACTCTTCGCTTGTCTTTGCTTGCCCTGCTCTGCGAACTTTGTAGTTACTTTTTGCTTTCCTTATCTCTTTTTTAACATTTCTAACCAGTTGTACGAATTCCTGTTCTAAAGTGACCTCCCCATTTTTAATCCTTTTGTACCAAGCTCTCTTTTTACCTATAAGGTTCTTCAAATTCTTTGTTATCCACTTTGGGTCATTAGTATTCGATCTATTCAATTTGTATGGTATACTACGTTCCTGTGCTTTGTTTAGAATATTCTTAAATAAGTTATATATTGAATCCACATCGAAATCCCCATTTACGTCAATTATTGCTGGGTTCATGTCTGGCTCCAAGACCGGCCCCCACACCATACCCAAGACTTTCCAATCAATTTGACCCAAAAAAATTTTTAGGCTATTAAAATCAGCTTTTCGAAAACCTGGCACTTTTACAGAATTTTCTCCTACAGGTCTATTCCATTCTATGCTAAATCTGATTTCTTTGTGATCACTGTTCCCTAGCTCACTCCCTATTTCGATGTCATTAATTTGTGTTTCCCTGTTAGTTAACACTAAATCTTAAATATTATTTTCCCGTGTTGGTTCCTTAATGTGTTGCGTAAGAAACCAATCGTCAATTAATTCTAGAAAATCTTCTGCTTCACTATTCCCTGTTTTGTTCAACCAGTTTATTCCACTAAAATTAAAGTCACCCATGACGTAAATACTGTTAGATCTAGGTGCCCTAGATATTTCATCCCATAGATGCTTTGCTTCCATTGTCTAAATTTGGGGGCCTATATTTAACTCCTATTATAATATTATTTGCTTTTTCGCATAATTCTATCCAAATAGTTTCTGTGTGTGGCTCAGTTTTGATTCCCTCTTTGAGACTACATTTCAAATTGTCCCTAACATATATGGCTACTCCCCCTCCTCGTCTAATATATCTATCTGTGTGAAATAGTTTAAATCCATTTATTTGATATTCAACTAATAGTTCTCTATTTTCTACATTCATCCACGTTTCGGTAAGTGCAATAATATCTATTTTTTCTGTGCAGACAAGAGCATTTAATTCGTTAATTGTTTTTCTTAGACTTCTACTGTTAGTGTAATATACCCTAAGTGAATTGTTATTTTGAGGCCCTTCTCTTTCCCTGATCATTTTGCCAATTCTTTTCTCCCACGAACACATACTTTTATTACCTCCTTCCTCCAAATCAATTCCCATACCTCTATCTACTAACAGTTTAAACCCAAACAAACACCTCTAACCACTTCTTCCAACGAGTTCGCAACAGCAACAACCCCAGCTCTCGATAGATGCACCCCATCACAAGCATACATTCATAGAAGTGTTCCCAGTTGTCTATGAAAGATATTGCATTTGATTTGCAATATCTTTCCAGCCGGCAATTGACACCAATTGCTCTCGACATCCATTCATTTCCCACTCCCTTTCTTGGGAGAATGCCACATATGATCGGGATTCCTCCCTTGCTCCTAACTAATTCAATGGCTGTCCTGAATCTCTGTATTAGTTCTTCACTCCTAACTCGTCCAACATCATTACCCCCTGCACTAATACAAATAACGGGTTTGTTCCCATTTCCTGTCATAATATCATTCATGTTTCCAACAATATCACCAATTCCAGCTCCCAGATAGCAAACCCTTAATCTGTTCCCCCTATCTCTGGCACAAAACGATCTGTCTAAATACCTCACCTGGGAATCTCCCACAACCAAAATTCGCTTCGATTCTCCCTTTTCCTTTCGCAATGCTCCTCGTTACTTTGTCTTTGCCACCTCGTTGAACAACAGGTTCAACACAGCACTCGTCCTCTAATACGTCAAATGCGTGAGAAGTCCTTAGGTGTAGGATATTAGTTGTCGGTTTTGCCAAGGTCTTCGTAAGACCCCTGTCTTTCACAACTTGCCAAGACGAGGACTTCTTAATACTGGCCCGTCAGTCCTTCTTAATGAGGTCCCGTCAACACTGGCCTCCTCCTTCGTTTCCTCCCGAAGTCCCAGCCGTCGTACCTCCTCCCGCAGGGAATCCATCTCTGCTCTCAGAGCCCCAACTCCAGAGATTTAACATAAGAACAAAGGCAACTGCAGAAGGCCTATTGGTCTTAGTATTCACTGGATAGGCGAAGAGTTAGGGGTGACATGATAGAGGTTTACAAGTGGATGAATGAACATAACAAAGGGGATATTAATAGGGTTTTAAAAGTATTAATACAAGGCAGAACACGAAACAATTGGTATAAATTGGATAAGTTTAAAATTAGGAAAGACTTGGGTAAATACTGGTTCGGTAACAGGGTTGGTAAAACCAATTACTAATCATGTTATGATTAGTCAGAATTTAAAACAAAAAGGATCAATGCATGAATGTTCGTAATAAGGCGAATAGGACACTGGGATTTATTAATCGAAGCGTTAGTAACAAGACACCTGGTGTGGTTCTTAAGCTGTATTTTGCTCTGGTTAAGCCCCATATAGATTGTCCGGTTCAGTTTTGGTCGCTGTATTGTAGAATGGATATAAATTCACTTCAACGTGTCCAACGTAGGATGACTAAGTTAATTCCCCAAATTAGAAATCTTTCATATGAAGAAAGATTAACAAAGCTTAAGTTGCATTCACTGGAAAGGCGAAGAGTTAGGGGTGTCATGATAGAGGTTTACAAGTGGATGAATGGACATAACAGGGGGGATATTAATAGGGTATTAAAAATATCAACACAAGACAGAACACGAAACAATTGGTATAAATTGGATAAGTTTAGATTTAGAAAAGACTTGGGTAAATACTGGTTCAGTAACAGGGTTGTTGATTTGTGGAACCAATTGCCGCGTAACGTGGTGGAGGTGGTGTCCCTCGATTGTTTCAAGCGCGGGTTGGACAAGTATATGAGTGGGAATGGGTGGTTATAAATAGGAGCTGCCTCGTATGGGCCATAAGAACATAAGAACAAAGGTAACTGCAGAAGGCCTATTGGCCCATACGAGGCAGCTCCTATCTATAACCACCCAATCCCACTCATTTACTTGTCCAACCCGCACTTGAAACAATCAAGGGACCCCACATCCACCACGTTACGCGGCAATTGGTTCCACAAATTAACAGCCCTGTTACTGAACCAGTATTTACCCAAGTCTTTTCTAAATCTAAACTTATCCAATTTATACCAATTGTTTCGTGTTCTGTCTTGTGTTGATATTTTTAATACCCTATTAATATCCCCCCTGTTATGTCCATTCATCCACTTGTAAACCTCTATCATGACACCCCTAACTCTTCGCCTTTCCAGTGAATGCAACTTAAGCTTTGTTAATCTTTCTTCATATGAAAGATTTCTAATTTGGGGAATTAACTTAGTCATCCTACGTTGGACACGTTCAAGTCCAACGCGGGAAAATAATATTTTAGATTTAGTGTTAACTAACAGGGAAACACAAATTAATGACATCGTAATAGGGAGTGAGCTAGGGAACAGTGATCACAAAGTAATCAGATTTAGCATAGAATGGAATAGACCTGTAGGAGAAAATTCTGTTGAAGTGCCAGATTTTCGAAAAGCTGATTTTAATAGCCTATGAAATTTTTTTGGTCAAATACATTGGAAAGTTTTGAGTATGGTGTGTTGGCTGGTCTTAGAGCGAGACATGAACCCAGCGATAGGTGACATAAGAACATAAGAACAAAGGTAACTGCAGAAGGCCTATTGGCCCATACGAGGCAGCTCCTATTCTATAACCACCCAATCCCACTCATATACTTGTCCAACCCGTGCTTGAAACAATCGAGGGACCCCACCTCCACAATGTTACGCGGCAATTGGTTCCACAAATCAACAACCCTGTTACTGAACCAGTATTTACCCAAGTCTTTCCTAAATCTAAACTTATCCAATTTATATCCATTGTTTCGTGTTCTGTCCTGTGTTGATACTTTTAATACCCTATTAATATCCCCCCGGTTATGTCCATTCATCCACTTGTAAACCTCTATCATGTCACCCCTAACTCTTCGCCTTTCCAGTGAATGCAACTTAAGCTTTGTTAATCTTTCTTCATATGAAAGATTTCTAATTTGGGGAATTAACTTAGTCATCCTACGCTGGACACGTTCAAGTGAATTTATATCCATTCTATAATATGGCGACCAAAACTGAACTGCATAATCTAAATGGGGCCTAACTAGAGCAAGATATAGCTTGAGAACCACACCAGGTGTCTTGTTACTAACGCTGCGATTAATAAATCCAAGTGTCCGATTTGCCTTATTACGAACATTTATGCATTGATCCTTTTGTTTTAAATTCTTACTAATCATAACTCCCAGATCCCTTTCGCAATCCGACTTCGCAATCACAACACCATCTAGCTCGTATCTTGTAACTCTATCATCATTACCTAACCTCAGAACTTTACATTTATCAGCATTAAACTGCATCTGCCAATCCTTTGACCATTTCAAAACCCTATCTAGATCAACTTGAAGTGATAGTGAGTCCTCCTCCGAATTAATTTCCCTACCGATTTTCGTATCATCGGCAAATTTGCAAATGTTGCTACTCAAACCTGAATCTAAATCATTTATATATATTATAAACAACAGAGGTCCCAGGACAGAGCCTTGAGGCACTCCACTTACAACATTTTCCCACTCTGACTTGATTCCATTTATACTAACTCTCTGTTTCCTTTGGTATAGCCATGCCCTAATCCAGCTTAATATAGCACCCCCAATACCATGAGACTCTATTTTTTTTAATCGACGTAATAGGGGATTTCGATGTGGATTTAATATATAACTTATATAAGAATATTATAAACAAAACACAGGAACGTAGTATACAATACAAATTGAATAGATCGAATACTAATGACCCAAAGTGGATAACAAATAATTTAAAGAACCATATAGGTAAAAAGAGAGCTTGGTACAAAAGGATTAAGAATTGGGAAGTTAACAAATTTGTTATCCTTTTATTCTAGCATTGTTGAGGCAGTTGATAGTGGTAAGGATTGCGATGTTGTATACCTTGACTTTAGCAAAGCTTTTGATACAGTGCCACATGAAAGACTGATTAAAAAGATAGAGTCTCATGGTATTGGGGGTGCTATATTAAGCTGGATTAGGGCATGGCTATACCAAAGGAAACAGAGAGTTAGTATAAATGGAATCAAGTCAGAGTGGGAAAATGTTGTAAGTGGAGTGCCTCAAGGCTCTGTCCTGGGACCTCTGTTGTTTATAATATATATAAATGATTTAGATTCAGGTTTGAGTAGCAACATTTGCAAATTTGCCGATGATACGAAAATCGGTAGGGAAATTAATTCGGAGGAGGACTCACTATCACTTCAAGTTGATCTAGATAGGGTTTTGAAATGGTCAAAGGATTGGCAGATGCAGTTTAATGCTGATAAATGTAAAGTTCTGAGGTTAGGTAATGATGATAGAGTTACAAGATACAAGCTAGATGGTGTTGTGATTGCGAAGTCGGATTGCGAAAGGGATCTGGGAGTTATGATTAGTAAGAATTTAAAACATAAGGATCAATGCATAAATGTTCGTAATAAGGCAAATCGGACACTTGGATTTATTAATCGCAGCGTTAGTAACAAGACACCTGGTGTGGTTCTCAAGCTATATCTTGCTCTAGTTAGGCCCCATTTAGATTATGCAGTTCAGTTTTGGTCGCCATATTATAGAATGGATATAAATTCACTTGAACGTGTCCAGCGTAGGATGACTAAGTTAATTCCCCAAATTAGAAATCTTTCATATGAAGAAAGATTAACAAAGCTTAAGTTGCATTCACTGGAAAGGCGAAGAGTTAGGGGCGACATGATAGAGGTTTACAAGTGGGTGAATGGACATAACAAGGGGGATATTAATAGGGTATTAAAAGTATCAACACAGGACAGAACACGAAACAATGGGTATAAATTGGATAAGTTTAGATTTAGGAAAGACTTGGGTAAATACTGGTTCAGTAACAGGGTTGTAGATTTGTGGAACCAATTGCCGCGTAACGTGGTGGAGGTGGGGTCCCTCGATTGTTTCAAGCGCGGGTTGGACAAGTATATGAGTGGGATTGGGTGGTTATAGAATAGGAGCTGCCTCGTATGGGCCAATAGGCCTTCTGCAGTTACCTTTGTTCTTATGTTATGTTCTTATAAATGGGGTTAATTCAGAATGGGATAATGTTGTTAGTGGAGTACCTCAGGGCTCTGTCCCGGGACCTCTGTTGTTTATAATATATATAAATGATTTAGATTCAGGTTTGAGTAGCAACATTTCCAAATTTGCCGATGATACGAAAATCGGTAGGGAAATTAATTCGGAGGAGGACTCACTATCACTTCAAGTTGATCTAGATAGGGTTTTGAAATGGTCAAAGGATTGGCAAATGAAGTTTAATGCTGATAAATGTAAAGTTCTGAGGCTAGGTAATGATGATAGAGTTACAAGATACAAGCTAGATGGTGTTGAGATTGCGAAGTCGGATTGCGAAAGAGATCTGGGAGTTATGATTAGTAAGAATTTAAAACAAAAGGATCAATGCATGAATGTTCGTAATAAGGCGAATAGGACACTGGGATTTATTAATCGAAGCATTAGTAACAAGACACCTGGTGTGGTTCTTAAGCTATATCTTGCTCTGGTTAGACCCCATTTAGATTATGCAGTTTAGTTTTGGTCGCCGTATTATAGAACGGATATAAATTCACTTGAACGTGTCCAATGTAGGATGACTAAGTTAATTCCCCAAATTAGAAATCTCTCATATGAAGAAAGATTAACAAAGCTTAAGTTGCATTCACTGGAAAGGCGAAGAGTTAGGGGTGACATGATAGAGGTTTACAAGTGAATGAATGGTCATAACAGGGGGGATATTAATAGGGTATTAAAAATATCAACAGAACACGAAACAATGGGTATAAATTGGATAAGTTTAGATTTAGGAAAGAAAATAAATACTGATATACTGGTAAATAAATATAAATAAATACTGGTTCAGTAACAGGGTTGTTGATTTGTGGAACCAATTGCCGCGTAACGTGGTGGAGGTGGGGTCCCTCGATTGTTTCAAGCGCGGGTTGGACAAGTATATGGGTGGGATTGGGTGGTTATAGATAGGAGCTGCCTCGTATGGGCCAATAGGCCTTCTGCAGTTACCTTTGTTCTTATTACTGCGTAACGTGTTGGAGGTGGGGTCCCTCGATTGTTTCAAGCGTGGGTTGGACATTTTTATGAATGGGTTTGGGTCGTTATAGAAAGGAGCGGCTTCGTATTTGACAATAAGCCTTCTGCAGTTAACTTGTTCTTATGTTCTTAAGTAGTTCCTTCACTACACCTTCCATTATTGCTATAATAATATTACAACAATCGGAGCTCCAGCTAACACCCTCTCATTACGAATGACGTGAGTATTTGTGATCAAGTGAGATAAAGAAATTTGATGATTTGCCAAAACAATTTCCAGTTGATTATGCTGACCTGAAAAGCTATTATCAAGCAGTTGCAGGTAAATTTGAACAAGTTAAACACCAAACAGCAACATATGTGGCTGAACTTGACTACATCAGTTTATCAGAAACAGAAATAGACACATTTATGGTTGATCTGGTGATTTACGAAGATCAAACTCAGGCCACGCTACAGCCTTTCGTCTTAATTATTGCTATGAACAAGGACTTGATTTCCTTCATTTAATTTACGCACTTTCTCAGGAAAAGATGAGGAAGATTGGGACGAAGGTTGGAACATATTCGTGAACCTTGTGTACTCAAAACCATCTTTATCTAAGAGTAGTAAATTCTTTTATCTACCAGGTCAATTATCAGGTGAAGCTAAATTAGAAGTATCCCATCTGACCAATCATTTAACCATGTCATTACTAAATCTAAATTTGTCTAATTTATATCCATTGTTTCGTGTTCTGTCTTGTGTTGATACTTTAATACCCTATTAATATCCCATCTGTTATGACCATTCATCGACTTATACATCTCTATCATGTCACCCGTAATTCTCGAATTAATAGGGTATTAAAAGTATCAACACAAGACAGAACACAAAACAATTGGGATAAATAGGATACGTTGTTATTTAGAAAGATCTGGAGTAAATACTAGTTCTTTAACAGGGTTGTGGAACTAATTACTGCTTAACTTAATAGAAGAAGAATCCCTTGATTGTTTCAAGCGTAGGTTAGACATATATATGAATGAGTTTGGGGGGTATATAAATAGGAGCTGCCTCAAATGAGCCAATACACCTTCTGCTGTTATCTGCATTTAGGTCTTATGTAATTTATATCCATTCTTTCATCAATACATCTGTTGATGTATTTAATACCTTAAAAAATACCCATTAATAATACTACCTTGCTATAGGCATTCATCCAACTGTACTCTTTAATAATATCACCCCAAACTCCTCATCGTTCTAGTGAACGTAAATTAAGCTTTTTCAACCTCACTTCACATGTAAGGTTTCTAACTGATGTGTGACTTTGTCATTCTATGCTCAATACTTTGAAATATATATATATGGGCATACTATTAAAGTTTTATATTATTTGAAGATAATAATTGAAACTACTATGAAAAGAGCATGCGGTAAACGAGACAACTTCCATATATATCTATTGGGTAAATAATATATAATTTATGAAATAAATGTCCAGGAAACATAATATATGTTGTGTCACACAAATCTTTAAAGCTTAGATAAGACATTGAATATGTTTTGGGGGTTCAAATTGGATCTATCTCTTAATGGTCAATAGACATTGTTATTGATTGATAGATGAAGATTAAGCCACTCAAGAGGTGGCACGAACATGAATAGCCTGTAAACATTTTGCAGTTTTGCTTTAGTCTTACATTCTTTTCAGTTTATAGAACATAAAGTAAAGTGAACCGCATTTCCTTACAATTTGAAAACATTGGTCATCATTAAATGCACCTCATCCAGTTTGCCCAACATACCTGTGATTAAGCATAGTCAGGTACCACGTCACCTACAATCTTACGACTACCATAAATACGAGAACAAACTCACCTAGGATCACGTAGTTTTGAGCGAGAAATAAGAGAACAGTTGTAATTTCTTTTCTGATATATTTTTCAGCTTTTACCTCCGGAAGGATTTCTTCCCCACGACAGAATTTGCCAACACTTCATTCTCTCTATTTAATATGAGTGATAAACTCCATGAGTGTCAAGAGTGTGGGAAAACATTTAGGCGTCTTGGAAATATGGAGAACCACAAAATGGTGCATACTGGTCTTAAACCTCACGTGTGTCCCGAATGTGGTGAAAGTTTCAGCCAACCTGGAACTCTGAATAGACACAGGATGGCACATTCTGGTGTTAAAACTCACGAATGTTTTGAGTGCGGAAAAACGTTCACCCGAATGGAATATTTAAATAAACACAAGATGATGCACACGGGTGAAAAGCCTCTCAGCTGTGATGTGTGTGGGAAGAGTTTCAATGACCGTAGTAATATGATTAAGCACATGTTAGTACACTCTGGTGAGAAACCCCACGAGTGTCCAGAGTGTGGGAAAAGATTCTCTCGATATGACCATTTGAAGAACCACAGGTTGGTGCATACTGGAGATAAACCTTACGAGTGCCCAGAGTGTGGGAAAAAATTCAGTACGCTTGGAACTATGAAGAAACACAGGATGGTGCACACAGGTCAAAAACCTCTTAGGTGTGATGTGTGTGGAAAATGTTTCAGCAGTCGTAGCAGTCTAATTAATCACATGTTACTGCATACTGGAGAATATCCTTTCAGGTGTGATGTGTGTGGGAAAAGTTTCAGGGATCGTAGCAACATAGGTAAACACTTGTTAGTGCATTCAGGTGAGAAACCTTACGAGTGTCCAGAGTGTTGCAAAAGATTCTTTCGAAATGAGCATTTGAAGAACCACAGAATGGTGCATACTGGAGAAAAACCTCACGAGTGTCCAGAGTGTGGGAAAAGATTCATTCAACTTGGAGCTATGAAAACACATAGGATTATACATACAAGTTTGGTCAGTTTATGATAAGATTTATATAGTTCAATTGATGTAGATAACATTTTAGTGCACAATATGTTTACAATTATGTATTTTATATTTATATGTATTTTATATATTATTTTGGTAGTAATAAAAATATAATTTTATTCAAATATCATAGGTTCTTTTTCTTCCTACTCTAGGTGATATTGTTTCCATAAAAACATAATAATTAAGACCTATTTCTTGAACAAATCAACAAGGGCTGTGACGAGGATTTCAACCTACGTCCGAGAGCATCCCACACGCTGCCTTAATCGACTGAAATATGACATCGCTAATCTCCGAAAGTTCTTCACCGATTGCTTTGAAATTTTGACACAACGTTGCATTCGAATGCGCGCATCTTTTTTATATCTACTATATACATGTTACACCTGTGACAGGAAAAAAACATACTTTTGTTTTGAAAAACAGCGCCATCTTTTGGACGTAAGAGCAACACACGCTGTAATCTCTGAAAGTTCTTCACCGATTGCTTTGAAATTTTGACACAAAGTTGCATTCAAATAGGCCCGTCTTTTTATATACCTACTATCGATGTCACCCCTTGTAACAGGTAAAAACATGCTTTTTTGAAAAAAACATCATTACCATACCAATGGTATGGTTTACCATACCAATGGTATGGTAAACACACCATACCATACCAATGGTATGGTAAACACACCATACCATTGGTATGGTTTACCATACCAATGGTATGGTAAACACACCATACCATTAAAAATGTGTATGGTAAACACATTGGTATGGTTTACCATACCAATGGTATGGTAAACCATACTGTGTTGTTTACCATATTGGTATAGTAAACAACACAGAAAGTAGCCATACATGTTAGGGAAATTTTGAAATTTCAAAGAGGGAATCACAACTGAGCCACACACAGAAACTATTTAGTTAGAATTAAACGAAAAACTAGAAATCCTATAATAGGAGTTTTATACAAGCCACCAAACTTAGATAGAATGGAAGCAAAACATCTATGGGATGAAATATCTAGAGCAGCTAGGTCAAATAGTATTTGGGTTAACTTTAATTTTAATGGAATAAACTGGATTATCAAAATATGGGATAATGAAGCAGGAAATTTTCTAGAATTAATTGAAGATTGCTTTCACATTTACATTGATTGCAACACATTAAGGAGCCAATGCGAGAAAATAATATTTTTGCCTTAGTGTTAACTAACAGGGAAACACAGTTACATGACATCGAAATAGGGAGTGAACTAGAGAACAGTGATTACAAAGAAATCAGATTTAGCAAAGAATGGAATAGATTTGTAGGAAAAATTTATGTTAAAGTACCAGATTTTCGAAAAACTTATTTTAAGGCCTAAGAAATTTCTTGTTTGAAATAGATTAGAAAGTCCTTGCATGGGTGGGGGGGGGGGGTGGCGGTTTTGTTGCGAGACGTGAACCCAACAATGGGTGATGTACAAAGGTATTTTGATGTTGACTCAAAATATAACATTTTTTGTTTATAACAAACTCAAAATATAACATTTTAAAATATTCTACACAAAACACAGGAACGTAGTATACAATAGAAATTGATAAATATAACCGAAAAGGTATGATTAAAAATTCCAACTGGGATTTTCTCAATATTTCTTATGTTTCTTTTCACTGAAAATAAAATAAAAAATACAATTGACGATTTACTATAAAGTATAAAACCAAAAACACAACCAACCTACTCATGAAAAACTCTTCAGACACAAAGAAGAATGACTTAAAGGAAACCTACGTCGTCTATGCCACCAAATGCCCACTTGGGGACTGTAAGCTTTAAAGGCAAGACAACAACGTCTCTTTCTAGGCGATTAACAAGGCTCCATCAAGGAACATATAATCTCTTCTCAAAACCAGACCATCACCAGAGAAATCTTAACGAACAACACAGAAATCATCGATATATACAGCGATAACAGGAGGCTCGGCATCTACGAGGCACTACACATCAAAAATCGCAAAATCGTAGAATCGCTGTTTACCAACGTACCTGGGGATGAGACAATCGGGATGATAGCCGACAGAGTGTGGAAAAGAGCGGAGGTTTCCACACTACAGTCTACACTAAGGAAACGAACATAGGAATGTGCCTAAATGCCAATAGCGACTGCCCAGACAGGTACAAGAGGAGTGTTGTTAACGCATATGTCGACCGTGCTCTAAGCCACAGCTCAGAATGAAAGCAAGTCGACGAAGAACTCTGTAGGGTAAGGCAGGTCCTAGTCAACAACGGCTTCTCCAATGGTTTCGTCGAAGACATCATAAGAAGGAAAGTGAAACGCCATGCAACCTCTGAAGAGACAACTAACACAACACCTATATCCCCTATTAAACTATTTTACGGGAACTTCTTTTCCACAGCTCATAAAACGGAGGAAAGGGTCCTGAAAGATATTGTTAATAGAAACGTTATCAGACAAAAATCAGAGGATACAACTGACGATTTACTATAAAACCAGAAAAACGGCCAGCCTACTCATGAGAAACTCTCCAGACACAAAGCAGAACGCTTTAAAAGAGACCAACGTCGTCTATGCCTTCAAATGCCCACTTGGGGACTGTAAGCTCCAAAAAAACCAGTATATAGGCAAGACAACAACATCTCTTTCTAGGCGTTTAACGATGCATAAACAACAGGGCTCCATTAAGGAACATATAATCTCTTCCCACAACCAAACCATCGTCAGAGAAATCCTAGTAAACAACACAGAAATCATCGATAGATACAGCGATAGCAGGCGGCTTGACGTTTGCGAGGCACTACACATTAAGACAACAACACATTAAGAAGTCAACACCAGCAATCAACAGCCAATTAATGCACAACTATATTCTACCCACCTCAAGACTCCGCTCCAATATAGAAGCATCAAGAAATATGGACCAATAGGCTTTCTACAATCACTTCCATTTCAATACCCATTGTTCCGTGTTCTGTCTTGTGTTGATGAAATTAATACCCTATTAATGCCACCTCTTGTTCTGTCTTGTGTTGATGAAATTAATACCCTATTAATGCCACCTCACTCAAATGTAGATATAAACAAAATCGGAGATGCGTAAGTTCAATTCAGTTGTGTATTTGTAAACTAAAGTCTTTGAAAATGTAATTTTCAATGTAATTTTTTCGAAATTTGAAAATTTCGTTTTACGTTTAGAAAAGTTTTACGAAACGCGCTCGCGTCAGACTAGAAATAAAAATTAATATTGGAGAATTGATTTTTGAATTGTACGAAATGTACGAAAGATTGAGAAAATTCGTGTTAGAATTATTAATATTACTTTTTCGGTCATATATATATATATATATATATATATATATATATATATATATATATATATATATATATATATATATATATATATATATATACATATATATATATATATATATATATATATATATATATATATATATATATATATATATATATATATATATATATATATGTCGTACCTAGTAGCCAGAACTCACTTTTTGGCCTACTATTCAAGGCCCGATTTGCCTAATAAGCCAAGTTTTCCTGAATTAATATATTTTTTCTAATTTTTTTCTTATGAAATGATAAAGCTACCCATTTCATTATGTATGAGGTCAATTTTTTTTTATTGTAGTTAAAATTAACGTAGATATATGACCGAACCTAACCAACCCTACCTAACCTAACCTAACCTATCTTCATAGGTTAGGTTGGGTTAGGTTGCCGAAAAAGGTAGGTTAGGTTAGGTTAGGTAGGTTAGGTAGTCGAAAAAACATTAATTCATGAAAACTTGGCTTATTAGGCAAATCGGGCCTTGCATAGTAGGCTGAGAAGTGCGTTCTGGCTATTAGGTACGACATATATATATATATATATATATATATATATATATATATATATATATATATATATATATATATATATATATATATATATATATATATATATATATATATATATATATATTCCAGCTACCCGGGAGCTGGAATTGGTGATATTGTTGGAAACATGAATGATATTATGACAGGAAATGGGAACAAACCCATTATTTGTATTAGTGCAGGGGGTGATGATGTTGGACGAGTTAGGAGTGAGGAACTAATACAGAGATTCAGGACAGCCATTGAATTAGTTAGGAGCAAGGGAGGAACATAAGAACATAAGAACATAAGAACAAAGGTAACTGCAGAAGGCCTATTGGCCCATACGAGGCAGCTCCTATTCTATAACCACCCAATCCCACTCATATACTTGTCCAACCCGTGCTTGAAACAATCGAGGGACCCCACCTCCACAATGTTACGCGGCAATTGGTTCCACAAATCAACAACCCTGATACTGAACCAGTATTTACCCAAGTCTTTCCTAAATCTAAACTTATCCAATTTATATCCATTGTTTCGTGTTCTGTCCTGTGTTGATACTTTTAATACCCTATTAATATCCCCCCGGTTATGTCCATTCATCCACTTGTAAACCTCTATCATGTCACCCCTAACTCTTCGCCTTTCCAGTGAATGCAACTTAAGCTTTGTTAATCTTTCTTCATATGAAAGATTTCTAATTTGGGGAATTAACTTAGTCATCCTACGCTGGACACGTTCAAGTGAATTTATATCCATTCTATAATATGGCGACCAAAACTGAACTGCATAATCTAAATGGGGCCTAACTAGAGCAAGATATAGCTTGAGAACCACACCAGGTGTCTTGTTACTAACGCTGCGATTAATAAATCCAAGTGTCCGATTTGCCTTATTACGAACATTTATGCATTGATCCTTTTGTTTTAAATTCTTACTAATCATAACTCCCAGATCCCTTTCGCAATCCGACTTCGCAATCACAACACCATCTAGCTCGTATCTTGTAACTCTATCATCATTACCTAACCTCAGAACTTTACATTTATCAGCATTAAACTGCATCTGCCAATCCTTTGACCATTTCAAAACCCTATCTAGATCAACTTGAAGTGATAGTGAGTCCTCCTCCGAATTAATTTCCCTACCGATTTTCGTATCATCGGCAAATTTGCAAATGTTGCTACTCAAACCTGAATCTAAATCATTTATATATATTATAAACAACAGAGGTCCCAGGACAGAGCCTTGAGGCACTCCACTTACAACATTTTCCCACTCTGACTTGATTCCATTTATACTAACTCTCTGTTTCCTTTGGTATAGCCATGCCCTAATCCAGCTTAATATAGCACCCCCAATACCATGAGACTCTATTTTTTTAATCAGTCTTTCATGTGGCACTGTATCAAAAGCTTTGCTAAAGTCAAGGTATACAACATCGCAATCCTTACCACTATCAACTGCCTCAACAATGCTAGAATAAAAAGATAACAAATTTGTTAAACATGAACGGCCATTTATAAAACCATGTTGCGACTCAATTATTAATTTATGTTTTTCAAGATGAAGACGAATTTTATTTGCTATTATAGATTCGAGTAACTTTCCCACAATAGACGTTAGGCTAATTGGTCGATAGTTTGACGCAAGTGATCTATCTCCTTTCTTAAAAACTGGTATCACATTAGCAACTTTCCAAAACTCTGGCACTCTGCCTGACTCTATTGATTTATTAAATATGGTTGACAGTGGGTCACAAAGCTCCTCTTTGCATTCTTTAAGCACCTTAGCAAACACTTCATCCGGCCCTGGGGATTTGTTTGGTTTGAGTTTTACTATTTGTTTAAGAACATCCTCCCTGGTAACTGCTAAACTCGTCAACCTGTCCTCGTCCCCACCCACATAGACTTGTTCGGCTGAAGGCATATTGTTAAGTTCCTCTTTAGTAAATACAGATACAAAATATTTATTAAAAATACTACTCATCTCTTCATCACTATCTGTTATTTGACCTGTCTCAGTTTTTAATGGACCTATCCTTTCCCTAGTCTTAGTACGATATAACTGAAAAAACCCTTTAGGATTTGTCTTTGCTTGCCCTGCTATGCGAACTTCATAGTTTCTTTTTGCTTTCCTTATCTCTTTTTTAACATTTCTAACCAGTTGTACGAATTCCTGTTCTAAAGTGACCTCCCCATTTTTAATCCTTTTGTACCAAGCTCTCTTTTTACCTATAAGGTTCTTCAAATTCTTTGTTATCCACTTTGGGTCATTAGTATACGATCTATTCAATTTGTATGGTATACTACGTTCCTGTGCTTTGTTTAGAATATTCTTAAATAAGTTATATATTGAATCCACATCGAAATCCCCATTTAAGTCACCTATCGCTGGGTTCATGTCTCGCTCCAAGACCGGCCCACACCCCATACCCAAGCCATTCCAATCAATTTGACCCAAAAAATTTCTTAGGCTATTAAAATCAGCTTTTCGAAAATCTGGCACTTTAACAGAATTTTCTCCTACTGGTCTATTCCATTCTATGCTAAATCTGATTTCTTTGTGATCACTGCTCCCTAGCTCACTCCCTATTTCGATGTCATTAATTTGCGTTTCCCTGTTAGTTAACACTAAATCTAAAATATTATTTTCCCGTGTTGGTTCCTTAATGTGTTGCGTAAGAAAGCAATCGTCAATTAATTCTAGAAAATCTTCTGCTTCACTATTCCCTGTTTTGTTCAACCAGTTTATTCCGCTAAAATTAAAGTCACCCATGACATAAATACTGTTAGATCTAGATGCTCTAGATATTTCATCCCATAGATGCTTTGCTTCCATTCTGTCTAAATTTGGTGGCCTATATATTACTCCTATTATAATATTATTAGCTTTTTCGTTTAATTCAATCCAAATAGTTTCTGTGTGTGGCTCTGTTTTGATTCCCTCTTTGAGACTACATTTCAAATTGTCCCTAACATATATGGCTACTCCACCTCCTCGTCTAATATATCTATCTGTGTGAAATAGTTTAAATCCATATATTTGATATTCAGCTAATAGTTCTCTATTTTCTACATTCATCCACGTTTCGGTAAGTGCAATAATATCTATTTTTTCTGTGCAGACAAGAGCATTTAATTCGTTAATTTTATTTCTTAGACTTCTACTGTTAGTGTAATATACCCTAAGTGAATTGTTATTTTGCGGACCTTCTCTTTCCCTGATCGTTTTGCCAATTCCTTTCTCCCACAAACACATACTTTTATTACCTCCTTCCTCCAAATCAATTCCCATACCTCTATCTACTAACAGTTTAAACCCAAACAAACACCTCTAACCACTTCTTCTAGCGAGTTCGCAACAGCAACAACCCCAGCTCTCGATAGATGCACCCCATCACGAGCATACATTTCATTTCTTCCATAGAAGTGTTCCCAGTTGTCTATGAAAGATATTGCATTTGATTTGCAATATCTTTCCAGCCGGCAATTGACACCAAGTGCCCTCGATATCCAGTCATTTCCCACTCCCTTTCTTGGAAGAATGCCACATATGATCGGGATTCCTCCCTTGCTCCTAACTAACTCTATGGCTGTTTTATACCTCTGAATCAGTTCCTCACTCCTGACTCGACCAACATCATTTCCTCCCACGCTAATGCAAATAATGGGATTGTTCCCATTACCAGCCATAATATCATTCATGTTGTTTATAATATCACCAATGCCAGCTCCGGGATAGCAAACCCTTAACCTGTTCCCCCTATCTCTAGCACAAAACGTTCTATCCAAATACCTTATCTGGGAATCTCCCACAACTAATGTTTGCTTAGGTACTTCCTTTACTTTCTGCTGAAATCCCGATCATATGTGGCATTCTTCCAAGAAAGGGAGTGGGAAATGAATGGATGTCAAGGGCACTTGGTGTCAATTGCCGGCTAGAAAGATATTGCAAATCAAATGCAATATCTTTCATAGACAACTGGGAACACTTCTATGGAAGAAATGAAATGTATGCTCGTGATGGGGTGCATTTATCGAGAGCTGGGGTTGTTGCTGTTGCGAACTCGTTGGAAGAAGTGGTTACAGGTGTTTGTTTGGATTTAAACTGTTAGTAGATAGAGGTATGGGAATTAATTTGGAGGAAGGAGATAATAAAAGTATTTGTTTGTGGGAGAAAGGAATTGGCAAAATGATCAGGGAAAGAGAAGGGCCTCAAAATAACAATTCACTTAGGGTATATTACACTAACAGTAGAAGTTTAAGAAATAAAATTAACGAATTAAATGCACTTGTCTGCACAGAATAAATAGATATTATTGCACTTACCGAAACGTGGATGAATGTAGAAAATAGAGAACTATTAGCTGAATATCAAATAAATGGATTTAAACTATTTCACACAGATAGATATATTAGACGAGGAGGGGGAGTAGCCATATATGTTAGGGACAATTTGAAATGTAGTCTCAAAGAGGGAATCAAAACTGAGCCACACTCAGAAACTATTTGGATAGAATTATACGAAAAAGCAAATAATATTATAATAGGAGTTATATATAGGCCACCAAATTTAGACAGAATGGAAGCAAAGCATCTATGGGTTGAATTATCTAGGGCATCTAGATCTAACAGTATTTACGTCATGGGTGACTTTAATTTTAGTGGAATAAACTGGTTGAACAAAACAGGGAATAGTGAAGCAGAAGATTTTCTAGAATTAATTGACGATTGCTTTCTTACGCAACATATTAAGGAACCAACACGGGAAAATAATATTTTAGATTTAGTGTTAACTAACAGGGAAACACAAATTAATGACATCGAAATAGGGAGTGAGCTAGGGAACAGTGATCACAAAGAAATCAGATTTAGCATAGAATGGAATAGACCTGTAGGAGAAAATTCTGTTGAAGTGCCAGATTTTCGAAAAGCTGATTTTAATAGCCTATGAAATTTTTTGGGTCAAATACATTGGAAAGTTTTGAGTATGGGGTGTTGGCCGGTCTTAGAGCGAGACATGAACCCAGCGATAGGTGACATAAGAACATAAGAACAAAGGTAACTGCAGAAGGCCTATTGGCCATACGAGGCAGCTCCTATTCTATAACCACCCAATCCCACTCATATACTTGTCCAACCCGTGCTTGAAACAATCGAGGGACCCCACCTCCACAATGTTACGCGGCAATTGGTTCCACAAATCAACAACCCTGTTACTGAACCAGTATTTACCCAAGTCTTTCCTAAATCTAAACTTATCCAATTTATATCCATTGTTTCGTGTTCTGTCCTGTGTTGATACTTTTAATACCCTATTAATATCCCCCCGGTTATGTCCATTCATCCACTTGTAAACCTCTATCATGTCACCCCTAACTCTTCGCCTTTCCAGTGAATGCAACTTAAGCTTTGTTAATCTTTCTTCATATGAAAGATTTCTAATTTGGGGAATTAACTTAGTCATCCTACGCTGGACACGTTCAAGTGAATTTATATCCATTCTATAATATGGCGACCAAAACTGAACTGCATAATCTAAATGGGGCCTAACTAGAGCAAGATATAGCTTGAGAACCACACCAGGTGTCTTGTTACTAACGCTGCGATTAATAAATCCAAGTGTCCGATTTGCCTTATTACGAACATTTATGCATTGATCCTTTTGTTTTAAATTCTTACTAATCATAACTCCCAGATCCCTTTCGCAATCCGACTTCGCAATCACAACACCATCTAGCTCGTATCTTGTAACTCTATCATCATTACCTAACCTCAGAACTTTACATTTATCAGCATTAAACTGCATCTGCCAATCCTTTGACCATTTCAAAACCCTATCTAGATCAACTTGAAGTGATAGTGAGTCCTCCTCCGAATTAATTTCCCTACCGATTTTCGTATCATCGGCAAATTTGCAAATGTTGCTACTCAAACCTGAATCTAAATCATTTATATATATTATAAACAACAGAGGTCCCAGGACAGAGCCTTGAGGCACTCCACTTACAACATTTTCCCACTCTGACTTGATTCCATTTATACTAACTCTCTGTTTCCTTTGGTATAGCCATGCCCTAATCCAGCTTAATATAGCACCCCCAATACCATGAGACTCTAATTTTTTTAATCGACGTAATAGGGGATTTCGATGTGGATTTAATATATAACTTATATAAGAATATTATAAACAAAACACAGGAACGTAGTATACAATACAAATTGAATAGATCGAATACTAATGACCCAAAGTGGATAACAAATAATTTAAAGAACCATATAGGTAAAAAGAGAGCTTGGTACAAAAGGATTAAGAATTGGGAAGTCAGTTTAGAACAGGAATTCATACAACTGGTTAGAAATGTTAAAAAAGAGATTAGAAGAGCAAAAAGAAACTATGAAGTTCGCATAGCAGAGCAAGCAAAGTCAAATCCTAAAGGGTTTTTTCAGTTATATCGAACTAAGACGAGGGAAAGGATAGGTCCATCAAAATCTGAGACAGGTCAAATAACGGATAATGACAAGGAGATGAGTAGCATTTTTAGCAAATATTTATATCTGTATTTACTAAAGAGGAACTTAACAATATGCCTTCAGCCGAACAAGTCTATGTGGGTGGGGATGAGGACAGGTTGACTAGTTTAGCAGTTACCAGGGAGGATGTAATTAAACAATTAGAAAAACTCAAACCAAACAAATCCCCAGGGCCGCATGAAGTGTTTGCCAGGGTGCTTAAAGAATGCAAAGAGGAGCTTTGTGACCCCACTGTCAACCATATTTAATAAATCAATAGAGTCAGGCAGAGTGCCAGAGTTTTGGAAAGTTGCTAATGTGATACCAGTTTTTAAGAAAGGAGATAGATCACTTGCGTCTAACTATCGACCAATTAGCCTAACGTCTATTGTGGGAAAGTTACTCGAATCCATAATAGCAAATCAAATTCGTCTTCATCTTGAAAAACATAAATTAATAATTGAGTCGCAACATGGTTTTATAAATGGCCGCTCATGTTTAACAAATTTGTTATCCGTTTATTCTAGCATTGTTGAGGCAGTTGATAGTGGTAAGGATTGCGATGTTGTATACCTTGACTTTAGCAAAGCTTTTGATACAGTGCCACATGAAAGACTGATTAAAAAGATAGTCTCATGGTATTGGGGGTGCTATATTAAGCTGGATTAGGGCATGGCTATACCAAAGGAAACAGAGAGTTAGTATAAATGGAATCAAGTCAGAGTGGGAAAATGTTGTAAGTGGAGTGCCTCAAGGCTCTGTCCTGGGACCTCTGTTGTTTATAATATATATAAATGATTTAGATTCAGGTTTGAGTAGCAACATTTGCAAATTTGCCGATGATACGAAAATCGGTAGGAAATTAATTCGGAGGAGGACTCACTATCACTTCAAGTTGATCTAGATAGGGTTTTGAAATGGTCAAAGGATTGGCAGATGCAGTTTAATGCTGATAAATGTAAAGTTCTGAGGTTAGGTAATGATGATAGAGTTACAAGATACGAGCTAGATGGTGTTGTGATTGCGAAGTCGGATTGCGAAAGGGATCTGGGAGTTATGATTAGTAAGAATTTAAAACATAAGGATCAATGCATAAATGTTCGTAATAAGGCAAATCGGACACTTGGATTTATTAATCGCAGCGTTAGTAACAAGACACCTGGTGTGGTTCTCAAGCTATATCTTGCTCTAGTTAGGCCCCATTTAGATTATGCAGTTCAGTTTTGGTCGCATATTATAGAATGGATATAAATTCACTTGAACGTGTCCAGCGTAGGATGACTAAGTTAATTCCCCAAATTAGAAATCTTTCATATGAAGAAAGATTAACAAAGCTTAAGTTGCATTCACTGGAAAGGCGAAGAGTTAGGGGCGACATGATAGAGGTTTACAAGTGGGTGAATGGACATAACAAGGGGGATATTAATAGGGTATTAAAAGTATCAACACAGGACAGAACACGAAACAATGGGTATAAATTGGGATAAGTTTAGATTTAGGAAAGACTTGGGTAAATACTGGTTCAGTAACAGGGTTGTAGATTTGTGGAACCAATTGCCGCGTAACGTTGTGGAGGTGGGGTCCCTCGATTGTTTCAAGCGCGGGTTGGACAAGTATATGAGTGGGATTGGGTGGTTATAGAATAGGAGCTGCCTCGTATGGGCCAATAGGCCTTCTGCAGTTACCTTTGTTCTTATGTTATGTTCTTATAAATGGGGTTAATTCAGAATGGGATAATGTTGTTAGTGGAGTACCTCAGGGCTCTGTCCCGGGACCTCTGTTGTTTATAATATATATAAATGATTTAGATTCAGGTTTGAGTAGCAACATTTCCAAATTTGCCGATGATACGAAAATCGGTAGGGAAATTAATTCGGAGGAGGACTCACTATCACTTCAAGTTGATCTAGATAGGGTTTTGAAATGGTCAAAGGATTGGCAAATGAAGTTTAATGCTGATAAATGTAAAGTTCTGAGGCTAGGTAATGATGATAGAGTTACAAGATACAAGCTAGATGGTGTTGAGATTGCGAAGTCGGATTGCGAAAGAGATCTGGGAGTTATGATTAGTAAGAATTTAAAACAAAAGGATCAATGCATGAATGTTCGTAATAAGGCGAATAGGACACTGGGATTTATTAATCGAAGCATTAGTAACAAGACACCTGGTGTGGTTCTTAAGCTATATCTTGCTCTGGTTAGACCCCATTTAGATTATGCAGTTTAGTTTTGGTCGCCGTATTATAGAACGGATATAAATTCACTTGAACGTGTCCAATGTAGGATGACTAAGTTAATTCCCCAAATTAGAAATCTCTCATATGAAGAAAGATTAACAAAGCTTAAGTTGCATTCACTGGAAAGGCGAAGAGTTAGGGGTGACATGATAGAGGTTTACAAGTGAATGAATGGTCATAACAGGGGGGATATTAATAGGGTATTAAAAATATCAACAGAACACGAAACAATGGGTATAAATTGGATAAGTTTAGATTTAGGAAAGAAAATAAATACTGATATACTGGTAAATAAATATAAATAAATACTGGTTCAGTAACAGGGTTGTTGATTTGTGGAACCAATTGCCGCGTAACGTGGTGGAGGTGGGGTCCCTCGATTGTTTCAAGCGCGGGTTGGACAAGTATATGGGTGGGATTGGGTGGTTATAGATAGGAGCTGCCTCGTATGGGCCAATAGGCCTTCTGCAGTTACCTTTGTTCTTATTACTGCGTAACGTGTTGGAGGTGGGGTCCCTCGATTGTTTCAAGCGTGGGTTGGACATTTTTATGAATGGGTTTGGGTCGTTATAGAAAGGAGCGGCTTCGTATTTGACAATAAGCCTTCTGCAGTTAACTTGTTCTTATGTTCTTAAGTAGTTCCTTCACTACACCTTCCATTATTGCTATAATAATATTACAACAATCGGAGCTCCAGCTAACACCCTCTCATTACGAATGACGTGAGTATTTGTGATCAAGTGAGATAAAGAAATTTGATGATTTGCCAAAACAATTTCCAGTTGATTATGCTGACCTGAAAAGCTATTATCAAGCAGTTGCAGGTAAATTTGAACAAGTTAAACACCAAACAGCAACATATGTGGCTGAACTTGACTACATCAGTTTATCAGAAACAGAAATAGACACATTTATGGTTGATCTGGTGATTTACGAAGATCAAACTCAGGCCACGCTACAGCCTTTCGTCTTAATTATTGCTATGAACAAGGACTTGATTTCCTTCATTTAATTTACGCACTTTCTCAGGAAAAGATGAGGAAGATTGGGACGAAGGTTGGAACATATTCGTGAACCTTGTGTACTCAAAACCATCTTTATCTAAGAGTAGTAAATTCTTTTATCTACCAGGTCAATTATCAGGTGAAGCTAAATTAGAAGTATCCCATCTGACCAATCATTTAACCATGTCATTACTAAATCTAAATTTGTCTAATTTATATCCATTGTTTCGTGTTCTGTCTTGTGTTGATACTTTAATACCCTATTAATATCCCATCTGTTATGACCATTCATCGACTTATACATCTCTATCATGTCACCCGTAATTCTCGAATTAATAGGGTATTAAAAGTATCAACACAAGACAGAACACAAAACAATTGGGATAAATAGGATACGTTGTTATTTAGAAAGATCTGGAGTAAATACTAGTTCTTTAACAGGGTTGTGGAACTAATTACTGCTTAACTTAATAGAAGAAGAATCCCTTGATTGTTTCAAGCGTAGGTTAGACATATATATGAATGAGTTTGGGGGGTATATAAATAGGAGCTGCCTCAAATGAGCCAATACACCTTCTGCTGTTATCTGCATTTAGGTCTTATGTAATTTATATCCATTCTTTCATCAATACATCTGTTGATGTATTTAATACCTTAAAAAATACCCATTAATAATACTACCTTGCTATAGGCATTCATCCAACTGTACTCTTTAATAATATCACCCCAAACTCCTCATCGTTCTAGTGAACGTAAATTAAGCTTTTTCAACCTCACTTCACATGTAAGGTTTCTAACTGATGTGTGACTTTGTCATTCTATGCTCAATACTTTGAAATATATATATATGGGCATACTATTAAAGTTTTATATTATTTGAAGATAATAATTGAAACTACTATGAAAAGAGCATGCGGTAAACGAGACAACTTCCATATATATCTATTGGGTAAATAATATATAATTTATGAAATAAATGTCCAGGAAACATAATATATGTTGTGTCACACAAATCTTTAAAGCTTAGATAAGACATTGAATATGTTTTGGGGGTTCAAATTGGATCTATCTCTTAATGGTCAATAGACATTGTTATTGATTGATAGATGAAGATTAAGCCACTCAAGAGGTGGCACGAACATGAATAGCCTGTAAACATTTTGCAGTTTTGCTTTAGTCTTACATTCTTTTCAGTTTATAGAACATAAAGTAAAGTGAACCGCATTTCCTTACAATTTGAAAACATTGGTCATCATTAAATGCACCTCATCCAGTTTGCCCAACATACCTGTGATTAAGCATAGTCAGGTACCACGTCACCTACAATCTTACGACTACCATAAATACGAGAACAAACTCACCTAGGATCACGTAGTTTTGAGCGAGAAATAAGAGAACAGTTGTAATTTCTTTTCTGATATATTTTTCAGCTTTTACCTCCGGAAGGATTTCTTCCCCACGACAGAATTTGCCAACACTTCATTCTCTCTATTTAATATGAGTGATAAACTCCATGAGTGTCAAGAGTGTGGGAAAACATTTAGGCGTCTTGGAAATATGGAGAACCACAAAATGGTGCATACTGGTCTTAAACCTCACGTGTGTCCCGAATGTGGTGAAAGTTTCAGCCAACCTGGAACTCTGAATAGACACAGGATGGCACATTCTGGTGTTAAAACTCACGAATGTTTTGAGTGCGGAAAAACGTTCACCCGAATGGAATATTTAAATAAACACAAGATGATGCACACGGGTGAAAAGCCTCTCAGCTGTGATGTGTGTGGGAAGAGTTTCAATGACCGTAGTAATATGATTAAGCACATGTTAGTACACTCTGGTGAGAAACCCCACGAGTGTCCAGAGTGTGGGAAAAGATTCTCTCGATATGACCATTTGAAGAACCACAGGTTGGTGCATACTGGAGATAAACCTTACGAGTGCCCAGAGTGTGGGAAAAAATTCAGTACGCTTGGAACTATGAAGAAACACAGGATGGTGCACACAGGTCAAAAACCTCTTAGGTGTGATGTGTGTGGAAAATGTTTCAGCAGTCGTAGCAGTCTAATTAATCACATGTTACTGCATACTGGAGAATATCCTTTCAGGTGTGATGTGTGTGGGAAAAGTTTCAGGGATCGTAGCAACATAGGTAAACACTTGTTAGTGCATTCAGGTGAGAAACCTTACGAGTGTCCAGAGTGTTGCAAAAGATTCTTTCGAAATGAGCATTTGAAGAACCACAGAATGGTGCATACTGGAGAAAAACCTCACGAGTGTCCAGAGTGTGGGAAAAGATTCATTCAACTTGGAGCTATGAAAACACATAGGATTATACATACAAGTTTGGTCAGTTTATGATAAGATTTATATAGTTCAATTGATGTAGATAACATTTTAGTGCACAATATGTTTACAATTATGTATTTTATATTTATATGTATTTTATATATTATTTTGGTAGTAATAAAAATATAATTTTATTCAAATATCATAGGTTCTTTTTCTTCCTACTCTAGGTGATATTGTTTCCATAAAAACATAATAATTAAGACCTATTTCTTGAACAAATCAACAAGGGCTGTGACGAGGATTTCAACCTACGTCCGAGAGCATCCCACACGCTGCCTTAATCGACTGAAATATGACATCGCTAATCTCCGAAAGTTCTTCACCGATTGCTTTGAAATTTTGACACAACGTTGCATTCGAATGCGCGCATCTTTTTTATATCTACTATATACATGTTACACCTGTGACAGGAAAAAAACATACTTTTGTTTTGAAAAACAGCGCCATCTTTTGGACGTAAGAGCAACACACGCTGTAATCTCTGAAAGTTCTTCACCGATTGCTTTGAAATTTTGACACAAAGTTGCATTCAAATAGGCCCGTCTTTTTATATACCTACTATCGATGTCACCCCTTGTAACAGGTAAAAACATGCTTTTTTGAAAAAAACATCATTACCATACCAATGGTATGGTTTACCATACCAATGGTATGGTAAACACACCATACCATACCAATGGTATGGTAAACACACCATACCATTGGTATGGTTTACCATACCAATGGTATGGTAAACACACCATACCATTAAAAATGTGTATGGTAAACACATTGGTATGGTTTACCATACCAATGGTATGGTAAACCATACTGTGTTGTTTACCATATTGGTATAGTAAACAACACAGAAAGTAGCCATACATGTTAGGGAAATTTTGAAATTTCAAAGAGGGAATCACAACTGAGCCACACACAGAAACTATTTAGTTAGAATTAAACGAAAAACTAGAAATCCTATAATAGGAGTTTTATACAAGCCACCAAACTTAGATAGAATGGAAGCAAAACATCTATGGGATGAAATATCTAGAGCAGCTAGGTCAAATAGTATTTGGGTTAACTTTAATTTTAATGGAATAAACTGGATTATCAAAATATGGGATAATGAAGCAGGAAATTTTCTAGAATTAATTGAAGATTGCTTTCACATTTACATTGATTGCAACACATTAAGGAGCCAATGCGAGAAAATAATATTTTTGCCTTAGTGTTAACTAACAGGGAAACACAGTTACATGACATCGAAATAGGGAGTGAACTAGAGAACAGTGATTACAAAGAAATCAGATTTAGCAAAGAATGGAATAGATTTGTAGGAAAAATTTATGTTAAAGTACCAGATTTTCGAAAAACTTATTTTAAGGCCTAAGAAATTTCTTGTTTGAAATAGATTAGAAAGTCCTTGCATGGGTGGGGGGGGGGGGTGGCGGTTTTGTTGCGAGACGTGAACCCAACAATGGGTGATGTACAAAGGTATTTTGATGTTGACTCAAAATATAACATTTTTTGTTTATAACAAACTCAAAATATAACATTTTAAAATATTCTACACAAAACACAGGAACGTAGTATACAATAGAAATTGATAAATATAACCGAAAAGGTATGATTAAAAATTCCAACTGGGATTTTCTCAATATTTCTTATGTTTCTTTTCACTGAAAATAAAATAAAAAATACAATTGACGATTTACTATAAAGTATAAAACCAAAAACACAACCAACCTACTCATGAAAAACTCTTCAGACACAAAGAAGAATGACTTAAAGGAAACCTACGTCGTCTATGCCACCAAATGCCCACTTGGGGACTGTAAGCTTTAAAGGCAAGACAACAACGTCTCTTTCTAGGCGATTAACAAGGCTCCATCAAGGAACATATAATCTCTTCTCAAAACCAGACCATCACCAGAGAAATCTTAACGAACAACACAGAAATCATCGATATATACAGCGATAACAGGAGGCTCGGCATCTACGAGGCACTACACATCAAAAATCGCAAAATCGTAGAATCGCTGTTTACCAACGTACCTGGGGATGAGACAATCGGGATGATAGCCGACAGAGTGTGGAAAAGAGCGGAGGTTTCCACACTACAGTCTACACTAAGGAAACGAACATAGGAATGTGCCTAAATGCCAATAGCGACTGCCCAGACAGGTACAAGAGGAGTGTTGTTAACGCATATGTCGACCGTGCTCTAAGCCACAGCTCAGAATGAAAGCAAGTCGACGAAGAACTCTGTAGGGTAAGGCAGGTCCTAGTCAACAACGGCTTCTCCAATGGTTTCGTCGAAGACATCATAAGAAGGAAAGTGAAACGCCATGCAACCTCTGAAGAGACAACTAACACAACACCTATATCCCCTATTAAACTATTTTACGGGAACTTCTTTTCCACAGCTCATAAAACGGAGGAAAGGGTCCTGAAAGATATTGTTAATAGAAACGTTATCAGACAAAAATCAGAGGATACAACTGACGATTTACTATAAAACCAGAAAAACGGCCAGCCTACTCATGAGAAACTCTCCAGACACAAAGCAGAACGCTTTAAAAGAGACCAACGTCGTCTATGCCTTCAAATGCCCACTTGGGGACTGTAAGCTCCAAAAAAACCAGTATATAGGCAAGACAACAACATCTCTTTCTAGGCGTTTAACGATGCATAAACAACAGGGCTCCATTAAGGAACATATAATCTCTTCCCACAACCAAACCATCGTCAGAGAAATCCTAGTAAACAACACAGAAATCATCGATAGATACAGCGATAGCAGGCGGCTTGACGTTTGCGAGGCACTACACATTAAGACAACAACACATTAAGAAGTCAACACCAGCAATCAACAGCCAATTAATGCACAACTATATTCTACCCACCTCAAGACTCCGCTCCAATATAGAAGCATCAAGAAATATGGACCAATAGGCTTTCTACAATCACTTCCATTTCAATACCCATTGTTCCGTGTTCTGTCTTGTGTTGATGAAATTAATACCCTATTAATGCCACCTCTTGTTCTGTCTTGTGTTGATGAAATTAATACCCTATTAATGCCACCTCACTCAAATGTAGATATAAACAAAATCGGAGATGCGTAAGTTCAATTCAGTTGTGTATTTGTAAACTAAAGTCTTTGAAAATGTAATTTTCAATGTAATTTTTTCGAAATTTGAAAATTTCGTTTTACGTTTAGAAAAGTTTTACGAAACGCGCTCGCGTCAGACTAGAAATAAAAATTAATATTGGAGAATTGATTTTTGAATTGTACGAAATGTACGAAAGATTGAGAAAATTCGTGTTAGAATTATTAATATTACTTTTTCGGTCATATATATATATATATATTATATATATATATATATATATATATATATATATATATATATATATATATATATATACATATATATATATATATATATATATATATATATATATATATATATATATATATTATATATATATATATGTCGTACCTAGTAGCCAGAACTCACTTTTTGGCCTACTATTCAAGGCCCGATTTGCCTAATAAGCCAAGTTTTCCTGAATTAATATATTTTTTCTAATTTTTTTCTTATGAAATGATAAAGCTACCCATTTCATTATGTATGAGGTCAATTTTTTTTTATTGTAGTTAAAATTAACGTAGATATATGACCGAACCTAACCAACCCTACCTAACCTAACCTAACCTATCTTCATAGGTTAGGTTGGGTTAGGTTGCCGAAAAAGGTAGGTTAGGTTAGGTTAGGTAGGTTAGGTAGTCGAAAAAACATTAATTCATGAAAACTTGGCTTATTAGGCAAATCGGGCCTTGCATAGTAGGCTGAGAAGTGCGTTCTGGCTATTAGGTACGACATATATATATATATATATATATATATATATATATATATATATATATATATATATATATATATATATATATATATATATATATATATATATATTCCAGCTACCCGGGAGCTGGAATTGGTGATATTGTTGGAAACATGAATGATATTATGACAGGAAATGGGAACAAACCCATTATTTGTATTAGTGCAGGGGGTGATGATGTTGGACGAGTTAGGAGTGAGGAACTAATACAGAGATTCAGGACAGCCATTGAATTAGTTAGGAGCAAGGGAGGAACATAAGAACATAAGAACATAAGAACAAAGGTAACTGCAGAAGGCCTATTGGCCCATACGAGGCAGCTCCTATTCTATAACCACCCAATCCCACTCATATACTTGTCCAACCCGTGCTTGAAACAATCGAGGGACCCCACCTCCACAATGTTACGCGGCAATTGGTTCCACAAATCAACAACCCTGATACTGAACCAGTATTTACCCAAGTCTTTCCTAAATCTAAACTTATCCAATTTATATCCATTGTTTCGTGTTCTGTCCTGTGTTGATACTTTTAATACCCTATTAATATCCCCCCGGTTATGTCCATTCATCCACTTGTAAACCTCTATCATGTCACCCCTAACTCTTCGCCTTTCCAGTGAATGCAACTTAAGCTTTGTTAATCTTTCTTCATATGAAAGATTTCTAATTTGGGGAATTAACTTAGTCATCCTACGCTGGACACGTTCAAGTGAATTTATATCCATTCTATAATATGGCGACCAAAACTGAACTGCATAATCTAAATGGGGCCTAACTAGAGCAAGATATAGCTTGAGAACCACACCAGGTGTCTTGTTACTAACGCTGCGATTAATAAATCCAAGTGTCCGATTTGCCTTATTACGAACATTTATGCATTGATCCTTTTGTTTTAAATTCTTACTAATCATAACTCCCAGATCCCTTTCGCAATCCGACTTCGCAATCACAACACCATCTAGCTCGTATCTTGTAACTCTATCATCATTACCTAACCTCAGAACTTTACATTTATCAGCATTAAACTGCATCTGCCAATCCTTTGACCATTTCAAAACCCTATCTAGATCAACTTGAAGTGATAGTGAGTCCTCCTCCGAATTAATTTCCCTACCGATTTTCGTATCATCGGCAAATTTGCAAATGTTGCTACTCAAACCTGAATCTAAATCATTTATATATATTATAAACAACAGAGGTCCCAGGACAGAGCCTTGAGGCACTCCACTTACAACATTTTCCCACTCTGACTTGATTCCATTTATACTAACTCTCTGTTTCCTTTGGTATAGCCATGCCCTAATCCAGCTTAATATAGCACCCCCAATACCATGAGACTCTATTTTTTTAATCAGTCTTTCATGTGGCACTGTATCAAAAGCTTTGCTAAAGTCAAGGTATACAACATCGCAATCCTTACCACTATCAACTGCCTCAACAATGCTAGAATAAAAAGATAACAAATTTGTTAAACATGAACGGCCATTTATAAAACCATGTTGCGACTCAATTATTAATTTATGTTTTTCAAGATGAAGACGAATTTTATTTGCTATTATAGATTCGAGTAACTTTCCCACAATAGACGTTAGGCTAATTGGTCGATAGTTTGACGCAAGTGATCTATCTCCTTTCTTAAAAACTGGTATCACATTAGCAACTTTCCAAAACTCTGGCACTCTGCCTGACTCTATTGATTTATTAAATATGGTTGACAGTGGGTCACAAAGCTCCTCTTTGCATTCTTTAAGCACCTTAGCAAACACTTCATCCGGCCCTGGGGATTTGTTTGGTTTGAGTTTTACTATTTGTTTAAGAACATCCTCCCTGGTAACTGCTAAACTCGTCAACCTGTCCTCGTCCCCACCCACATAGACTTGTTCGGCTGAAGGCATATTGTTAAGTTCCTCTTTAGTAAATACAGATACAAAATATTTATTAAAAATACTACTCATCTCTTCATCACTATCTGTTATTTGACCTGTCTCAGTTTTTAATGGACCTATCCTTTCCCTAGTCTTAGTACGATATAACTGAAAAAACCCTTTAGGATTTGTCTTTGCTTGCCCTGCTATGCGAACTTCATAGTTTCTTTTTGCTTTCCTTATCTCTTTTTTAACATTTCTAACCAGTTGTACGAATTCCTGTTCTAAAGTGACCTCCCCATTTTTAATCCTTTTGTACCAAGCTCTCTTTTTACCTATAAGGTTCTTCAAATTCTTTGTTATCCACTTTGGGTCATTAGTATACGATCTATTCAATTTGTATGGTATACTACGTTCCTGTGCTTTGTTTAGAATATTCTTAAATAAGTTATATATTGAATCCACATCGAAATCCCCATTTAAGTCACCTATCGCTGGGTTCATGTCTCGCTCCAAGACCGGCCCACACCCCATACCCAAGCCATTCCAATCAATTTGACCCAAAAAATTTCTTAGGCTATTAAAATCAGCTTTTCGAAAATCTGGCACTTTAACAGAATTTTCTCCTACTGGTCTATTCCATTCTATGCTAAATCTGATTTCTTTGTGATCACTGCTCCCTAGCTCACTCCCTATTTCGATGTCATTAATTTGCGTTTCCCTGTTAGTTAACACTAAATCTAAAATATTATTTTCCCGTGTTGGTTCCTTAATGTGTTGCGTAAGAAAGCAATCGTCAATTAATTCTAGAAAATCTTCTGCTTCACTATTCCCTGTTTTGTTCAACCAGTTTATTCCGCTAAAATTAAAGTCACCCATGACATAAATACTGTTAGATCTAGATGCTCTAGATATTTCATCCCATAGATGCTTTGCTTCCATTCTGTCTAAATTTGGTGGCCTATATATTACTCCTATTATAATATTATTAGCTTTTTCGTTTAATTCAATCCAAATAGTTTCTGTGTGTGGCTCTGTTTTGATTCCCTCTTTGAGACTACATTTCAAATTGTCCCTAACATATATGGCTACTCCACCTCCTCGTCTAATATATCTATCTGTGTGAAATAGTTTAAATCCATATATTTGATATTCAGCTAATAGTTCTCTATTTTCTACATTCATCCACGTTTCGGTAAGTGCAATAATATCTATTTTTTCTGTGCAGACAAGAGCATTTAATTCGTTAATTTTATTTCTTAGACTTCTACTGTTAGTGTAATATACCCTAAGTGAATTGTTATTTTGCGGACCTTCTCTTTCCCTGATCGTTTTGCCAATTCCTTTCTCCCACAAACACATACTTTTATTACCTCCTTCCTCCAAATCAATTCCCATACCTCTATCTACTAACAGTTTAAACCCAAACAAACACCTCTAACCACTTCTTCTAGCGAGTTCGCAACAGCAACAACCCCAGCTCTCGATAGATGCACCCCATCACGAGCATACATTTCATTTCTTCCATAGAAGTGTTCCCAGTTGTCTATGAAAGATATTGCATTTGATTTGCAATATCTTTCCAGCCGGCAATTGACACCAAGTGCCCTCGATATCCAGTCATTTCCCACTCCCTTTCTTGGAAGAATGCCACATATGATCGGGATTCCTCCCTTGCTCCTAACTAACTCTATGGCTGTTTTATACCTCTGAATCAGTTCCTCACTCCTGACTCGACCAACATCATTTCCTCCCACGCTAATGCAAATAATGGGATTGTTCCCATTACCAGCCATAATATCATTCATGTTGTTTATAATATCACCAATGCCAGCTCCGGGATAGCAAACCCTTAACCTGTTCCCCCTATCTCTAGCACAAAACGTTCTATCCAAATACCTTATCTGGGAATCTCCCACAACTAATGTTTGCTTAGGTACTTCCTTTACTTTCTGCTGAAATCCCGATCATATGTGGCATTCTTCCAAGAAAGGGAGTGGGAAATGAATGGATGTCAAGGGCACTTGGTGTCAATTGCCGGCTAGAAAGATATTGCAAATCAAATGCAATATCTTTCATAGACAACTGGGAACACTTCTATGGAAGAAATGAAATGTATGCTCGTGATGGGGTGCATTTATCGAGAGCTGGGGTTGTTGCTGTTGCGAACTCGTTGGAAGAAGTGGTTACAGGTGTTTGTTTGGATTTAAACTGTTAGTAGATAGAGGTATGGGAATTAATTTGGAGGAAGGAGATAATAAAAGTATTTGTTTGTGGGAGAAAGGAATTGGCAAAATGATCAGGGAAAGAGAAGGGCCTCAAAATAACAATTCACTTAGGGTATATTACACTAACAGTAGAAGTTTAAGAAATAAAATTAACGAATTAAATGCACTTGTCTGCACAGAATAAATAGATATTATTGCACTTACCGAAACGTGGATGAATGTAGAAAATAGAGAACTATTAGCTGAATATCAAATAAATGGATTTAAACTATTTCACACAGATAGATATATTAGACGAGGAGGGGGAGTAGCCATATATGTTAGGGACAATTTGAAATGTAGTCTCAAAGAGGGAATCAAAACTGAGCCACACTCAGAAACTATTTGGATAGAATTATACGAAAAAGCAAATAATATTATAATAGGAGTTATATATAGGCCACCAAATTTAGACAGAATGGAAGCAAAGCATCTATGGGTTGAATTATCTAGGGCATCTAGATCTAACAGTATTTACGTCATGGGTGACTTTAATTTTAGTGGAATAAACTGGTTGAACAAAACAGGGAATAGTGAAGCAGAAGATTTTCTAGAATTAATTGACGATTGCTTTCTTACGCAACATATTAAGGAACCAACACGGGAAAATAATATTTTAGATTTAGTGTTAACTAACAGGGAAACACAAATTAATGACATCGAAATAGGGAGTGAGCTAGGGAACAGTGATCACAAAGAAATCAGATTTAGCATAGAATGGAATAGACCTGTAGGAGAAAATTCTGTTGAAGTGCCAGATTTTCGAAAAGCTGATTTTAATAGCCTATGAAATTTTTTGGGTCAAATACATTGGAAAGTTTTGAGTATGGGGTGTTGGCCGGTCTTAGAGCGAGACATGAACCCAGCGATAGGTGACATAAGAACATAAGAACAAAGGTAACTGCAGAAGGCCTATTGGCCCATACGAGGCAGCTCCTATTCTATAACCACCCAATCCCACTCATATACTTGTCCAACCCGTGCTTGAAACAATCGAGGGACCCCACCTCCACAATGTTACGCGGCAATTGGTTCCACAAATCAACAACCCTGTTACTGAACCAGTATTTACCCAAGTCTTTCCTAAATCTAAACTTATCCAATTTATATCCATTGTTTCGTGTTCTGTCCTGTGTTGATACTTTTAATACCCTATTAATATCCCCCCGGTTATGTCCATTCATCCACTTGTAAACCTCTATCATGTCACCCCTAACTCTTCGCCTTTCCAGTGAATGCAACTTAAGCTTTGTTAATCTTTCTTCATATGAAAGATTTCTAATTTGGGGAATTAACTTAGTCATCCTACGCTGGACACGTTCAAGTGAATTTATATCCATTCTATAATATGGCGACCAAAACTGAACTGCATAATCTAAATGGGGCCTAACTAGAGCAAGATATAGCTTGAGAACCACACCAGGTGTCTTGTTACTAACGCTGCGATTAATAAATCCAAGTGTCCGATTTGCCTTATTACGAACATTTATGCATTGATCCTTTTGTTTTAAATTCTTACTAATCATAACTCCCAGATCCCTTTCGCAATCCGACTTCGCAATCACAACACCATCTAGCTCGTATCTTGTAACTCTATCATCATTACCTAACCTCAGAACTTTACATTTATCAGCATTAAACTGCATCTGCCAATCCTTTGACCATTTCAAAACCCTATCTAGATCAACTTGAAGTGATAGTGAGTCCTCCTCCGAATTAATTTCCCTACCGATTTTCGTATCATCGGCAAATTTGCAAATGTTGCTACTCAAACCTGAATCTAAATCATTTATATATTATAAACAACAGAGGTCCCAGGACAGAGCCTTGAGGCACTCCACTTACAACATTTTCCCACTCTGACTTGATTCCATTTATACTAACTCTCTGTTTCCTTTGGTATAGCCATGCCCTAATCCAGCTTAATATAGCACCCCCAATACCATGAGACTCTAATTTTTTTAATCGACGTAATAGGGGATTTCGATGTGGATTTAATATATAACTTATATAAGAATATTATAAACAAAACACAGGAACGTAGTATACAATACAAATTGAATAGATCGAATACTAATGACCCAAAGTGGATAACAAATAATTTAAAGAACCATATAGGTAAAAAGAGAGCTTGGTACAAAAGGATTAAGAATTGGGAAGTCAGTTTAGAACAGGAATTCATACAACTGGTTAGAAATGTTAAAAAAGAGATTAGAAGAGCAAAAAGAAACTATGAAGTTCGCATAGCAGAGCAAGCAAAGTCAAATCCTAAAGGGTTTTTTCAGTTATATCGAACTAAGACGAGGGAAAGGATAGGTCCATCAAAATCTGAGACAGGTCAAATAACGGATAATGACAAGGAGATGAGTAGCATTTTTAGCAAATATTTTATATCTGTATTTACTAAAGAGGAACTTAACAATATGCCTTCAGCCGAACAAGTCTATGTGGGTGGGGATGAGGACAGGTTGACTAGTTTAGCAGTTACCAGGGAGGATGTAATTAAACAATTAGAAAAACTCAAACCAAACAAATCCCCAGGGCCGCATGAAGTGTTTGCCAGGGTGCTTAAAGAATGCAAAGAGGAGCTTTGTGACCCACTGTCAACCATATTTAATAAATCAATAGAGTCAGGCAGAGTGCCAGAGTTTTGGAAAGTTGCTAATGTGATACCAGTTTTTAAGAAAGGAGATAGATCACTTGCGTCTAACTATCGACCAATTAGCCTAACGTCTATTGTGGGAAAGTTACTCGAATCCATAATAGCAAATCAAATTCGTCTTCATCTTGAAAAACATAAATTAATAATTGAGTCGCAACATGGTTTTATAAATGGCCGCTCATGTTTAACAAATTTGTTATCCTTTTATTCTAGCATTGTTGAGGCAGTTGATAGTGGTAAGGATTGCGATGTTGTATACCTTGACTTTAGCAAAGCTTTTGATACAGTGCCACATGAAAGACTGATTAAAAAGATAGTCTCATGGTATTGGGGGTGCTATATTAAGCTGGATTAGGGCATGGCTATACCAAAGGAAACAGAGAGTTAGTATAAATGGAATCAAGTCAGAGTGGGAAAATGTTGTAAGTGGAGTGCCTCAAGGCTCTGTCCTGGGACCTCTGTTGTTTATAATATATATAAATGATTTAGATTCAGGTTTGAGTAGCAACATTTGCAAATTTGCCGATGATACGAAAATCGGTAGGGAAATTAATTCGGAGGAGGACTCACTATCACTTCAAGTTGATCTAGATAGGGTTTTGAAATGGTCAAAGGATTGGCAGATGCAGTTTAATGCTGATAAATGTAAAGTTCTGAGGTTAGGTAATGATGATAGAGTTACAAGATACGAGCTAGATGGTGTTGTGATTGCGAAGTCGGATTGCGAAAGGGATCTGGGAGTTATGATTAGTAAGAATTTAAAACATAAGGATCAATGCATAAATGTTCGTAATAAGGCAAATCGGACACTTGGATTTATTAATCGCAGCGTTAGTAACAAGACACCTGGTGTGGTTCTCAAGCTATATCTTGCTCTAGTTAGGCCCCATTTAGATTATGCAGTTCAGTTTTGGTCGCCATATTATAGAATGGATATAAATTCACTTGAACGTGTCCAGCGTAGGATGACTAAGTTAATTCCCCAAATTAGAAATCTTTCATATGAAGAAAGATTAACAAAGCTTAAGTTGCATTCACTGGAAAGGCGAAGAGTTAGGGGCGACATGATAGAGGTTTACAAGTGGGTGAATGGACATAACAAGGGGGATATTAATAGGGTATTAAAAGTATCAACACAGGACAGAACACGAAACAATGGGTATAAATTGGATAAGTTTAGATTTAGGAAAGACTTGGGTAAATACTGGTTCAGTAACAGGGTTGTAGATTTGTGGAACCAATTGCCGCGTAACGTTGTGGAGGTGGGGTCCCTCGATTGTTTCAAGCGCGGGTTGGACAAGTATATGAGTGGGATTGGGTGGTTATAGAATAGGAGCTGCCTCGTATGGGCCAATAGGCCTTCTGCAGTTACCTTTGTTCTTATGTTATGTTCTTATAAATGGGGTTAATTCAGAATGGGATAATGTTGTTAGTGGAGTACCTCAGGGCTCTGTCCCGGGACCTCTGTTGTTTATAATATATATAAATGATTTAGATTCAGGTTTGAGTAGCAACATTTCCAAATTTGCCGATGATACGAAAATCGGTAGGGAAATTAATTCGGAGGAGGACTCACTATCACTTCAAGTTGATCTAGATAGGGTTTTGAAATGGTCAAAGGATTGGCAAATGAAGTTTAATGCTGATAAATGTAAAGTTCTGAGGCTAGGTAATGATGATAGAGTTACAAGATACAAGCTAGATGGTGTTGAGATTGCGAAGTCGGATTGCGAAAGAGATCTGGGAGTTATGATTAGTAAGAATTTAAAACAAAAGGATCAATGCATGAATGTTCGTAATAAGGCGAATAGGACACTGGGATTTATTAATCGAAGCATTAGTAACAAGACACCTGGGGTTCTTAAGCTATATCTTGCTCTGGTTAGACCCCATTTAGATTATGCAGTTTAGTTTTGGTCGCCGTATTATAGAACGGATATAAATTCACTTGAACGTGTCCAATGTAGGATGACTAAGTTAATTCCCCAAATTAGAAATCTCTCATATGAAGAAAGATTAACAAAGCTTAAGTTGCATTCACTGGAAAGGCGAAGAGTTAGGGGTGACATGATAGAGGTTTACAAGTGAATGAATGGTCATAACAGGGGGATATTAATAGGGTATTAAAAATATCAACAGAACACGAAACAATGGGTATAAATTGGATAAGTTTAGATTTAGGAAAGAAAATAAATACTGATATACTGGTAAATAAATATAAATAAATACTGGTTCAGTAACAGGGTTGTTGATTTGTGGAACCAATTGCCGCGTAACGTGGTGGAGGTGGGGTCCCTCGATTGTTTCAAGCGCGGGTTGGACAAGTATATGGGTGGGATTGGGTGGTTATAGATAGGAGCTGCCTCGTATGGGCCAATAGGCCTTCTGCAGTTACCTTTGTTCTTATTACTGCGTAACGTGTTGGAGGTGGGGTCCCTCGATTGTTTCAAGCGTGGGTTGGACATTTTTATGAATGGGTTTGGGTCGTTATAGAAAGGAGCGGCTTCGTATTTGACAATAAGCCTTCTGCAGTTAACTTGTTCTTATGTTCTTAAGTAGTTCCTTCACTGCACCTTCCATTATTGCTATAATAATATTACAACAATCGGAGCTCCAGCTAACACCCTCTCATTACGAATGACGTGAGTATTTGTGATCAAGTGAGATAAAGAAATTTGATGATTTGCCAAAACAATTTCCAGTTGATTATGCTGACCTGAAAAGCTATTATCAAGCAGTTGCAGGTAAATTTGAACAAGTTAAACACCAAACAGCAACATATGTGGCTGAACTTGACTACATCAGTTTATCAGAAACAGAAATAGACACATTTATGGTTGATCTGGTGATTTACGAAGATCAAACTCAGGCCACGCTACAGCCTTTCGTCTTAATTATTGCTATGAACAAGGACTTGATTTCCTTCATTTAATTTACGCACTTTCTCAGGAAAAGATGAGGAAGATTGGGACGAAGGTTGGAACATATTCGTGAACCTTGTGTACTCAAAACCATCTTTATCTAAGAGTAGTAAATTCTTTTATCTACCAGGTCAATTATCAGGTGAAGCTAAATTAGAAGTATCCCATCTGACCAATCATTTAACCATGTCATTACTAAATCTAAATTTGTCTAATTTATATCCATTGTTTCGTGTTCTGTCTTGTGTTGATACTTTAATACCCTATTAATATCCCATCTGTTATGACCATTCATCGACTTATACATCTCTATCATGTCACCCGTAATTCTCGAATTAATAGGGTATTAAAAGTATCAACACAAGACAGAACACAAAACAATTGGGATAAATAGGATACGTTGTTATTTAGAAAGATCTGGAGTAAATACTAGTTCTTTAACAGGGTTGTGGAACTAATTACTGCTTAACTTAATAGAAGAAGAATCCCTTGATTGTTTCAAGCGTAGGTTAGACATATATATGAATGAGTTTGGGGGGTATATAAATAGGAGCTGCCTCAAATGAGCCAATACACCTTCTGCTGTTATCTGCATTTAGGTCTTATGTAATTTATATCCATTCTTTCATCAATACATCTGTTGATGTATTTAATACCTTAAAAAATACCCATTAATAATACTACCTTGCTATAGGCATTCATCCAACTGTACTCTTTAATAATATCACCCCAAACTCCTCATCGTTCTAGTGAACGTAAATTAAGCTTTTTCAACCTCACTTCACATGTAAGGTTTCTAACTGATGTGTGACTTTGTCATTCTATGCTCAATACTTTGAAATATATATATATGGGCATACTATTAAAGTTTTATATTATTTGAAGATAATAATTGAAACTACTATGAAAAGAGCATGCGGTAAACGAGACAACTTCCATATATATCTATTGGGTAAATAATATATAATTTATGAAATAAATGTCCAGGAAACATAATATATGTTGTGTCACACAAATCTTTAAAGCTTAGATAAGACATTGAATATGTTTTGGGGGTTCAAATTGGATCTATCTCTTAATGGTCAATAGACATTGTTATTGATTGATAGATGAAGATTAAGCCACTCAAGAGGTGGCACGAACATGAATAGCCTGTAAACATTTTGCAGTTTTGCTTTAGTCTTACATTCTTTTCAGTTTATAGAACATAAAGTAAAGTGAACCGCATTTCCTTACAATTTGAAAACATTGGTCATCATTAAATGCACCTCATCCAGTTTGCCCAACATACCTGTGATTAAGCATAGTCAGGTACCACGTCACCTACAATCTTACGACTACCATAAATACGAGAACAAACTCACCTAGGATCACGTAGTTTTGAGCGAGAAATAAGAGAACAGTTGTAATTTCTTTTCTGATATATTTTTCAGCTTTTACCTCCGGAAGGATTTCTTCCCCACGACAGAATTTGCCAACACTTCATTCTCTCTATTTAATATGAGTGATAAACTCCATGAGTGTCAAGAGTGTGGGAAAACATTTAGGCGTCTTGGAAATATGGAGAACCACAAAATGGTGCATACTGGTCTTAAACCTCACGTGTGTCCCGAATGTGGTGAAAGTTTCAGCCAACCTGGAACTCTGAATAGACACAGGATGGCACATTCTGGTGTTAAAACTCACGAATGTTTTGAGTGCGGAAAAACGTTCACCCGAATGGAATATTTAAATAAACACAAGATGATGCACACGGGTGAAAAGCCTCTCAGCTGTGATGTGTGTGGGAAGAGTTTCAATGACCGTAGTAATATGATTAAGCACATGTTAGTACACTCTGGTGAGAAACCCCACGAGTGTCCAGAGTGTGGGAAAAGATTCTCTCGATATGACCATTTGAAGAACCACAGGTTGGTGCATACTGGAGATAAACCTTACGAGTGCCCAGAGTGTGGGAAAAAATTCAGTACGCTTGGAACTATGAAGAAACACAGGATGGTGCACACAGGTCAAAAACCTCTTAGGTGTGATGTGTGTGGAAAATGTTTCAGCAGTCGTAGCAGTCTAATTAATCACATGTTACTGCATACTGGAGAATATCCTTTCAGGTGTGATGTGTGTGGGAAAAGTTTCAGGGATCGTAGCAACATAGGTAAACACTTGTTAGTGCATTCAGGTGAGAAACCTTACGAGTGTCCAGAGTGTTGCAAAAGATTCTTTCGAAATGAGCATTTGAAGAACCACAGAATGGTGCATACTGGAGAAAAACCTCACGAGTGTCCAGAGTGTGGGAAAAGATTCATTCAACTTGGAGCTATGAAAACACATAGGATTATACATACAAGTTTGGTCAGTTTATGATAAGATTTATATAGTTCAATTGATGTAGATAACATTTTAGTGCACAATATGTTTACAATTATGTATTTTATATTTATATGTATTTTATATATTATTTTGGTAGTAATAAAAATATAATTTTATTCAAATATCATAGGTTCTTTTTCTTCCTACTCTAGGTGATATTGTTTCCATAAAAACATAATAATTAAGACCTATTTCTTGAACAAATCAACAAGGGCTGTGACGAGGATTTCAACCTACGTCCGAGAGCATCCCACACGCTGCCTTAATCGACTGAAATATGACATCGCTAATCTCCGAAAGTTCTTCACCGATTGCTTTGAAATTTTGACACAACGTTGCATTCGAATGCGCGCATCTTTTTTATATCTACTATATACATGTTACACCTGTGACAGGAAAAAAACATACTTTTGTTTTGAAAAACAGCGCCATCTTTTGGACGTAAGAGCAACACACGCTGTAATCTCTGAAAGTTCTTCACCGATTGCTTTGAAATTTTGACACAAAGTTGCATTCAAATAGGCCCGTCTTTTTATATACCTACTATCGATGTCACCCCTTGTAACAGGTAAAAACATGCTTTTTTGAAAAAAACATCATTACCATACCAATGGTATGGTTTACCATACCAATGGTATGGTAAACACACCATACCATACCAATGGTATGGTAAACACACCATACCATTGGTATGGTTTACCATACCAATGGTATGGTAAACACACCATACCATTAAAAATGTGTATGGTAAACACATTGGTATGGTTTACCATACCAATGGTATGGTAAACCATACTGTGTTGTTTACCATATTGGTATAGTAAACAACACAGAAAGTAGCCATACATGTTAGGGAAATTTTGAAATTTCAAAGAGGGAATCACAACTGAGCCACACACAGAAACTATTTAGTTAGAATTAAACGAAAAACTAGAAATCCTATAATAGGAGTTTTATACAAGCCACCAAACTTAGATAGAATGGAAGCAAAACATCTATGGGATGAAATATCTAGAGCAGCTAGGTCAAATAGTATTTGGGTTAACTTTAATTTTAATGGAATAAACTGGATTATCAAAATATGGGATAATGAAGCAGGAAATTTTCTAGAATTAATTGAAGATTGCTTTCACATTTACATTGATTGCAACACATTAAGGAGCCAATGCGAGAAAATAATATTTTTGCCTTAGTGTTAACTAACAGGGAAACACAGTTACATGACATCGAAATAGGGAGTGAACTAGAGAACAGTGATTACAAAGAAATCAGATTTAGCAAAGAATGGAATAGATTTGTAGGAAAAATTTATGTTAAAGTACCAGATTTTCGAAAAACTTATTTTAAGGCCTAAGAAATTTCTTGTTTGAAATAGATTAGAAAGTCCTTGCATGGGTGGGGGGGGGGGGTGGCGGTTTTGTTGCGAGACGTGAACCCAACAATGGGTGATGTACAAAGGTATTTTGATGTTGACTCAAAATATAACATTTTTTGTTTATAACAAACTCAAAATATAACATTTTAAAATATTCTACACAAAACACAGGAACGTAGTATACAATAGAAATTGATAAATATAACCGAAAAGGTATGATTAAAAATTCCAACTGGGATTTTCTCAATATTTCTTATGTTTCTTTTCACTGAAAATAAAATAAAAAATACAATTGACGATTTACTATAAAGTATAAAACCAAAAACACAACCAACCTACTCATGAAAAACTCTTCAGACACAAAGAAGAATGACTTAAAGGAAACCTACGTCGTCTATGCCACCAAATGCCCACTTGGGGACTGTAAGCTTTAAAGGCAAGACAACAACGTCTCTTTCTAGGCGATTAACAAGGCTCCATCAAGGAACATATAATCTCTTCTCAAAACCAGACCATCACCAGAGAAATCTTAACGAACAACACAGAAATCATCGATATATACAGCGATAACAGGAGGCTCGGCATCTACGAGGCACTACACATCAAAAATCGCAAAATCGTAGAATCGCTGTTTACCAACGTACCTGGGGATGAGACAATCGGGATGATAGCCGACAGAGTGTGGAAAAGAGCGGAGGTTTCCACACTACAGTCTACACTAAGGAAACGAACATAGGAATGTGCCTAAATGCCAATAGCGACTGCCCAGACAGGTACAAGAGGAGTGTTGTTAACGCATATGTCGACCGTGCTCTAAGCCACAGCTCAGAATGAAAGCAAGTCGACGAAGAACTCTGTAGGGTAAGGCAGGTCCTAGTCAAACAACGGCTTCTCCAATGGTTTCGTCGAAGACATCATAAGAAGGAAAGTGAAACGCCATGCAACCTCTGAAGAGACAACTAACACAAACACCTATATCCCCTATTAAACTATTTTACGGGAACTTCTTTTCCACAGCTCATAAAACGGAGGAAAGGGTCCTGAAAGATATTGTTAATAGAAACGTTATCAGACAAAAATCAGAGGATACAACTGACGATTTACTATAAAACCAGAAAAACGGCCAGCCTACTCATGAGAAACTCTCCAGACACAAAGCAGAACGCTTTAAAAGAGACCAACGTCGTCTATGCCTTCAAATGCCCACTGGGGACTGTAAGCTCCAAAAAAACCAGTATATAGGCAAGACAACAACATCTCTTTCTAGGCGTTTAACGATGCATAAACAACAGGGCTCCATTAAGGAACATATAATCTCTTCCCACAACCAAACCATCGTCAGAGAAATCCTAGTAAACAACACAGAAATCATCGATAGATACAGCGATAGCAGGCGGCTTGACGTTTGCGAGGCACTACACATTAAGACAACAACACATTAAGAAGTCAACACCAGCAATCAACAGCCAATTAATGCACAACTATATTCTACCCACCTCAAGACTCCGCTCCAATATAGAAGCATCAAGAAATATGGACCAATAGGCTTTCTACAATCACTTCCATTTCAATACCCATTGTTCCGTGTTCTGTCTTGTGTTGATGAAATTAATACCCTATTAATGCCACCTCTTGTTCTGTCTTGTGTTGATGAAATTAATACCCTATTAATGCCACCTCACTCAAATGTAGATATAAACAAAATCGGAGATGCGTAAGTTCAATTCAGTTGTGTATTTGTAAACTAAAGTCTTTGAAAATGTAATTTTCAATGTAATTTTTTCGAAATTTGAAAATTTCGTTTTACGTTTAGAAAAGTTTTACGAAACGCGCTCGCGTCAGACTAGAAATAAAAATTAATATTGGAGAATTGATTTTTGAATTGTACGAAATGTACGAAAGATTGAGAAAATTCGTGTTAGAAATTATTAATATTACTTTTTCGGTCATATATATATATATATATATATATATATATATATATATATATATATATATATATATATATATATATATATATATACATATATATATAATATATATATATATATATATATATATATATATATATATATATATATATATATATATATGTCGTACCTAGTAGCCAGAACTCACTTTTTGGCCTACTATTCAAGGCCCGATTTGCCTAATAAGCAAGTTTTCCTGAATTAATATATTTTTTCTAATTTTTTTCTTATGAAATGATAAAGCTACCCATTTCATTATGTATGAGGTCAATTTTTTTTATTGTAGTTAAAATTAACGTAGATATATGACCGAACCTAACCAACCCTACCTAACCTAACCTAACCTATCTTCATAGGTAGGTTGGGTTAGGTTGCCGAAAAAGGTAGGTTAGGTTAGGTTAGGTAGGTTAGGTAGTCGAAAAAAACATTAATTCATGAAAACTTGGCTTATTAGGCAAATCGGGCCTTGCATAGTAGGCTGAGAAGTGCGTTCTGGCTATTAGGTACGACATATATATATATATATATATATATATATATATATATATATATATATATATATATATATATATATATATATATATATATATATATATATATATATATTCCAGCTACCCGGGAGCTGGAATTGGTGATATTGTTGGAAACATGAATGATATTATGACAGGAAATGGGAACAAACCCATTATTTGTATTAGTGCAGGGGGTGATGATGTTGGACGAGTTAGGAGTGAGGAACTAATACAGAGATTCAGGACAGCCATTGAATTAGTTAGGAGCAAGGGAGGAACATAAGAACATAAGAACATAAGAACAAAGGTAACTGCAGAAGGCCTATTGGCCCATACGAGGCAGCTCCTATTCTATAACCACCCAATCCCACTCATATACTTGTCCAACCCGTGCTTGAAACAATCGAGGGACCCCACCTCCACAATGTTACGCGGCAATTGGTTCCACAAATCAACAACCCTGATACTGAACCAGTATTTACCCAAGTCTTTCCTAAATCTAAACTTATCCAATTTATATCCATTGTTTCGTGTTCTGTCCTGTGTTGATACTTTTAATACCCTATTAATATCCCCCCGGTTATGTCCATTCATCCACTTGTAAACCTCTATCATGTCACCCCTAACTCTTCGCCTTTCCAGTGAATGCAACTTAAGCTTTGTTAATCTTTCTTCATATGAAAGATTTCTAATTTGGGGAATTAACTTAGTCATCCTACGCTGGACACGTTCAAGTGAATTTATATCCATTCTATAATATGGCGACCAAAACTGAACTGCATAATCTAAATGGGGCCTAACTAGAGCAAGATATAGCTTGAGAACCACACCAGGTGTCTTGTTACTAACGCTGCGATTAATAAATCCAAGTGTCCGATTTGCCTTATTACGAACATTTATGCATTGATCCTTTTGTTTTAAATTCTTACTAATCATAACTCCCAGATCCCTTTCGCAATCCGACTTCGCAATCACAACACCATCTAGCTCGTATCTTGTAACTCTATCATCATTACCTAACCTCAGAACTTTACATTTATCAGCATTAAACTGCATCTGCCAATCCTTTGACCATTTCAAAACCCTATCTAGATCAACTTGAAGTGATAGTGAGTCCTCCTCCGAATTAATTTCCCTACCGATTTTCGTATCATCGGCAAATTTGCAAATGTTGCTACTCAAACCTGAATCTAAATCATTTATATATATTATAAACAACAGAGGTCCCAGGACAGAGCCTTGAGGCACTCCACTTACAACATTTTCCCACTCTGACTTGATTCCATTTATACTAACTCTCTGTTTCCTTTGGTATAGCCATGCCCTAATCCAGCTTAATATAGCACCCCCAATACCATGAGACTCTATTTTTTTAATCAGTCTTTCATGTGGCACTGTATCAAAAGCTTTGCTAAAGTCAAGGTATACAACATCGCAATCCTTACCACTATCAACTGCCTCAACAATGCTAGAATAAAAAGATAACAAATTTGTTAAACATGAACGGCCATTTATAAAACCATGTTGCGACTCAATTATTAATTTATGTTTTTCAAGATGAAGACGAATTTTATTTGCTATTATAGATTCGAGTAACTTTCCCACAATAGACGTTAGGCTAATTGGTCGATAGTTTGACGCAAGTGATCTATCTCCTTTCTTAAAAACTGGTATCACATTAGCAACTTTCCAAAACTCTGGCACTCTGCCTGACTCTATTGATTTATTAAATATGGTTGACAGTGGGTCACAAAGCTCCTCTTTGCATTCTTTAAGCACCTTAGCAAACACTTCATCCGGCCCTGGGGATTTGTTTGGTTTGAGTTTTACTATTTGTTTAAGAACATCCTCCCTGGTAACTGCTAAACTCGTCAACCTGTCCTCGTCCCCACCCACATAGACTTGTTCGGCTGAAGGCATATTGTTAAGTTCCTCTTTAGTAAATACAGATACAAAATATTTATTAAAAATACTACTCATCTCTTCATCACTATCTGTTATTTGACCTGTCTCAGTTTTTAATGGACCTATCCTTTCCCTAGTCTTAGTACGATATAACTGAAAAAACCCTTTAGGATTTGTCTTTGCTTGCCCTGCTATGCGAACTTCATAGTTTCTTTTTGCTTTCCTTATCTCTTTTTTAACATTTCTAACCAGTTGTACGAATTCCTGTTCTAAAGTGACCTCCCCATTTTTAATCCTTTTGTACCAAGCTCTCTTTTTACCTATAAGGTTCTTCAAATTCTTTGTTATCCACTTTGGGTCATTAGTATACGATCTATTCAATTTGTATGGTATACTACGTTCCTGTGCTTTGTTTAGAATATTCTTAAATAAGTTATATATTGAATCCACATCGAAATCCCCATTTAAGTCACCTATCGCTGGGTTCATGTCTCGCTCCAAGACCGGCCCACACCCCATACCCAAGCCATTCCAATCAATTTGACCCAAAAAATTTCTTAGGCTATTAAAATCAGCTTTTCGAAAATCTGGCACTTTAACAGAATTTTCTCCTACTGGTCTATTCCATTCTATGCTAAATCTGATTTCTTTGTGATCACTGCTCCCTAGCTCACTCCCTATTTCGATGTCATTAATTTGCGTTTCCCTGTTAGTTAACACTAAATCTAAAATATTATTTTCCCGTGTTGGTTCCTTAATGTGTTGCGTAAGAAAGCAATCGTCAATTAATTCTAGAAAATCTTCTGCTTCACTATTCCCTGTTTTGTTCAACCAGTTTATTCCGCTAAAATTAAAGTCACCCATGACATAAATACTGTTAGATCTAGATGCTCTAGATATTTCATCCCATAGATGCTTTGCTTCCATTCTGTCTAAATTTGGTGGCCTATATATTACTCCTATTATAATATTATTAGCTTTTTCGTTTAATTCAATCCAAATAGTTTCTGTGTGTGGCTCTGTTTTGATTCCCTCTTTGAGACTACATTTCAAATTGTCCCTAACATATATGGCTACTCCACCTCCTCGTCTAATATATCTATCTGTGTGAAATAGTTTAAATCCATATATTTGATATTCAGCTAATAGTTCTCTATTTTCTACATTCATCCACGTTTCGGTAAGTGCAATAATATCTATTTTTTCTGTGCAGACAAGAGCATTTAATTCGTTAATTTTATTTCTTAGACTTCTACTGTTAGTGTAATATACCCTAAGTGAATTGTTATTTTGCGGACCTTCTCTTTCCCTGATCGTTTTGCCAATTCCTTTCTCCCACAAACACATACTTTTATTACCTCCTTCCTCCAAATCAATTCCCATACCTCTATCTACTAACAGTTTAAACCCAAACAAACACCTCTAACCACTTCTTCTAGCGAGTTCGCAACAGCAACAACCCCAGCTCTCGATAGATGCACCCCATCACGAGCATACATTTCATTTCTTCCATAGAAGTGTTCCCAGTTGTCTATGAAAGATATTGCATTTGATTTGCAATATCTTTCCAGCCGGCAATTGACACCAAGTGCCCTCGATATCCAGTCATTTCCACTCCCTTTCTTGGAAGAATGCCACATATGATCGGGATTCCTCCCTTGCTCCTAACTAACTCTATGGCTGTTTTATACCTCTGAATCAGTTCCTCACTCCTGACTCGACCAACATCATTTCCTCCCACGCTAATGCAAATAATGGGATTGTTCCCATTACCAGCCATAATATCATTCATGTTGTTTATAATATCACCAATGCCAGCTCCGGGATAGCAAACCCTTAACCTGTTCCCCCTATCTCTAGCACAAAACGTTCTATCCAAATACCTTATCTGGGAATCTCCCACAACTAATGTTTGCTTAGGTACTTCCTTTACTTTCTGCTGAAATCCCGATCATATGTGGCATTCTTCCAAGAAAGGGAGTGGGAAATGAATGGATGTCAAGGGCACTTGGTGTCAATTGCCGGCTAGAAAGATATTGCAAATCAAATGCAATATCTTTCATAGACAACTGGGAACACTTCTATGGAAGAAATGAAATGTATGCTCGTGATGGGGTGCATTTATCGAGAGCTGGGGTTGTTGCTGTTGCGAACTCGTTGGAAGAAGTGGTTACAGGTGTTTGTTTGGATTTAAACTGTTAGTAGATAGAGGTATGGGAATTAATTTGGAGGAAGGAGATAATAAAAGTATTTGTTTGTGGGAGAAAGGAATTGGCAAAATGATCAGGGAAAGAGAAGGGCCTCAAAATAACAATTCACTTAGGGTATATTACACTAACAGTAGAAGTTTAAGAAATAAAATTAACGAATTAAATGCACTTGTCTGCACAGAATAAATAGATATTATTGCACTTACCGAAACGTGGATGAATGTAGAAAATAGAGAACTATTAGCTGAATATCAAATAAATGGATTTAAACTATTTCACACAGATAGATATATTAGACGAGGAGGGGGAGTAGCCATATATGTTAGGGACAATTTGAAATGTAGTCTCAAAGAGGGAATCAAAACTGAGCCACACTCAGAAACTATTTGGATAGAATTATACGAAAAAGCAAATAATATTATAATAGGAGTTATATATAGGCCACCAAATTTAGACAGAATGGAAGCAAAGCATCTATGGGTTGAATTATCTAGGGCATCTAGATCTAACAGTATTTACGTCATGGGTGACTTTAATTTTAGTGGAATAAACTGGTTGAACAAAACAGGGAATAGTGAAGCAGAAGATTTTCTAGAATTAATTGACGATTGCTTTCTTACGCAACATATTAAGGAACCAACACGGGAAAATAATATTTTAGATTTAGTGTTAACTAACAGGGAAACACAAATTAATGACATCGAAATAGGGAGTGAGCTAGGGAACAGTGATCACAAAGAAATCAGATTTAGCATAGAATGGAATAGACCTGTAGGAGAAAATTCTGTTGAAGTGCCAGATTTTCGAAAAGCTGATTTTAATAGCCTATGAAATTTTTTGGGTCAAATACATTGGAAAGTTTTGAGTATGGGGTGTTGGCCGGTCTTAGAGCGAGACATGAACCCAGCGATAGGTGACATAAGAACATAAGAACAAAGGTAACTGCAGAAGGCCTATTGGCCCATACGAGGCAGCTCCTATTCTATAACCACCCAATCCCACTCATATACTTGTCCAACCCGTGCTTGAAACAATCGAGGGACCCCACCTCCACAATGTTACGCGGCAATTGGTTCCACAAATCAACAACCCTGTTACTGAACCAGTATTTACCCAAGTCTTTCCTAAATCTAAACTTATCCAATTTATATCCATTGTTTCGTGTTCTGTCCTGTGTTGATACTTTTAATACCCTATTAATATCCCCCCGGTTATGTCCATTCATCCACTTGTAAACCTCTATCATGTCACCCCTAACTCTTCGCCTTTCCAGTGAATGCAACTTAAGCTTTGTTAATCTTTCTTCATATGAAAGATTTCTAATTTGGGGAATTAACTTAGTCATCCTACGCTGGACACGTTCAAGTGAATTTATATCCATTCTATAATATGGCGACCAAAACTGAACTGCATAATCTAAATGGGGCCTAACTAGAGCAAGATATAGCTTGAGAACCACACCAGGTGTCTTGTTACTAACGCTGCGATTAATAAATCCAAGTGTCCGATTTGCCTTATTACGAACATTTATGCATTGATCCTTTTGTTTTAAATTCTTACTAATCATAACTCCCAGATCCCTTTCGCAATCCGACTTCGCAATCACAACACCATCTAGCTCGTATCTTGTAACTCTATCATCATTACCTAACCTCAGAACTTTACATTTATCAGCATTAAACTGCATCTGCCAATCCTTTGACCATTTCAAAACCCTATCTAGATCAACTTGAAGTGATAGTGAGTCCTCCTCCGAATTAATTTCCCTACCGATTTTCGTATCATCGGCAAATTTGCAAATGTTGCTACTCAAACCTGAATCTAAATCATTTATATATATTATAAACAACAGAGGTCCCAGGACAGAGCCTTGAGGCACTCCACTTACAACATTTTCCCACTCTGACTTGATTCCATTTATACTAACTCTCTGTTTCCTTTGGTATAGCCATGCCCTAATCCAGCTTAATATAGCACCCCCAATACCATGAGACTCTAATTTTTTAATCGACGTAATAGGGGATTTCGATGTGGATTTAATATATAACTTATATAAGAATATTATAAACAAAACACAGGAACGTAGTATACAATACAAATTGAATAGATCGAATACTAATGACCCAAAGTGGATAACAAATAATTTAAAGAACCATATAGGTAAAAAGAGAGCTTGGTACAAAAGGATTAAGAATTGGGAAGTCAGTTTAGAACAGGAATTCATACAACTGGTTAGAAATGTTAAAAAAGAGATTAGAAGAGCAAAAAGAAACTATGAAGTTCGCATAGCAGAGCAAGCAAAGTCAAATCCTAAAGGGTTTTTTCAGTTATATCGAACTAAGACGAGGGAAAGGATAGGTCCATCAAAATCTGAGACAGGTCAAATAACGGATAATGACAAGGAGATGAGTAGCATTTTTAGCAAATATTTTATATCTGTATTTACTAAAGAGGAACTTAACAATATGCCTTCAGCCGAACAAGTCTATGTGGGTGGGGATGAGGACAGGTTGACTAGTTTAGCAGTTACCAGGGAGGATGTAATTAAACAATTAGAAAAACTCAAACCAAACAAATCCCCAGGGCCGCATGAAGTGTTTGCCAGGGTGCTTAAAGAATGCAAAGAGGAGCTTTGTGACCCACTGTCAACCATATTTAATAAATCAATAGAGTCAGGCAGAGTGCCAGAGTTTTGGAAAGTTGCTAATGTGATACCAGTTTTTAAGAAAGGAGATAGATCACTTGCGTCTAACTATCGACCAATTAGCCTAACGTCTATTGTGGGAAAGTTACTCGAATCCATAATAGCAAATCAAATTCGTCTTCATCTTGAAAAACATAAATTAATAATTGAGTCGCAACATGGTTTTATAAATGGCCGCTCATGTTTAACAAATTTGTTATCCTTTTATTCTAGCATTGTTGAGGCAGTTGATAGTGGTAAGGATTGCGATGTTGTATACCTTGACTTTAGCAAAGCTTTTGATACAGTGCCACATGAAAGACTGATTAAAAAGATAGTCTCATGGTATTGGGGGTGCTATATTAAGCTGGATTAGGGCATGGCTATACCAAAGGAAACAGAGAGTTAGTATAAATGGAATCAAGTCAGAGTGGGAAAATGTTGTAAGTGGAGTGCCTCAAGGCTCTGTCCTGGGACCTCTGTTGTTTATAATATATATAAATGATTTAGATTCAGGTTTGAGTAGCAACATTTGCAAATTTGCCGATGATACGAAAATCGGTAGGGAAATTAATTCGGAGGAGGACTCACTATCACTTCAAGTTGATCTAGATAGGGTTTTGAAATGGTCAAAGGATTGGCAGATGCAGTTTAATGCTGATAAATGTAAAGTTCTGAGGTTAGGTAATGATGATAGAGTTACAAGATACGAGCTAGATGGTGTTGTGATTGCGAAGTCGGATTGCGAAAGGGATCTGGGAGTTATGATTAGTAAGAATTTAAAACATAAGGATCAATGCATAAATGTTCGTAATAAGGCAAATCGGACACTTGGATTTATTAATCGCAGCGTTAGTAACAAGACACCTGGTGTGGTTCTCAAGCTATATCTTGCTCTAGTTAGGCCCCATTTAGATTATGCAGTTCAGTTTTGGTCGCCATATTATAGAATGGATATAAATTCACTTGAACGTGTCCAGCGTAGGATGACTAAGTTAATTCCCCAAATTAGAAATCTTTCATATGAAGAAAGATTAACAAAGCTTAAGTTGCATTCACTGGAAAGGCGAAGAGTTAGGGGCGACATGATAGAGGTTTACAAGTGGGTGAATGGACATAACAAGGGGGATATTAATAGGGTATTAAAAGTATCAACACAGGACAGAACACGAAACAATGGGTATAAATTGGATAAGTTTAGATTTAGGAAAGACTTGGGTAAATACTGGTTCAGTAACAGGGTTGTAGATTTGTGGAACCAATTGCCGCGTAACGTTGTGGAGGTGGGGTCCCTCGATTGTTTCAAGCGCGGGTTGGACAAGTATATGAGTGGGATTGGGTGGTTATAGAATAGGAGCTGCCTCGTATGGGCCAATAGGCCTTCTGCAGTTACCTTTGTTCTTATGTTATGTTCTTATAAATGGGGTTAATTCAGAATGGGATAATGTTGTTAGTGGAGTACCTCAGGGCTCTGTCCCGGGACCTCTGTTGTTTATAATATATATAAATGATTTAGATTCAGGTTTGAGTAGCAACATTTCCAAATTTGCCGATGATACGAAAATCGGTAGGGAAATTAATTCGGAGGAGGACTCACTATCACTTCAAGTTGATCTAGATAGGGTTTTGAAATGGTCAAAGGATTGGCAAATGAAGTTTAATGCTGATAAATGTAAAGTTCTGAGGCTAGGTAATGATGATAGAGTTACAAGATACAAGCTAGATGGTGTTGAGATTGCGAAGTCGGATTGCGAAAGAGATCTGGGAGTTATGATTAGTAAGAATTTAAAACAAAAGGATCAATGCATGAATGTTCGTAATAAGGCGAATAGGACACTGGGATTTATTAATCGAAGCATTAGTAACAAGACACCTGGTGTGGTTCTTAAGCTATATCTTGCTCTGGTTAGACCCCATTTAGATTATGCAGTTTAGTTTTGGTCGCCGTATTATAGAACGGATATAAATTCACTTGAACGTGTCCAATGTAGGATGACTAAGTTAATTCCCCAAATTAGAAATCTCTCATATGAAGAAAGATTAACAAAGCTTAAGTTGCATTCACTGGAAAGGCGAAGAGTTAGGGGTGACATGATAGAGGTTTACAAGTGAATGAATGGTCATAACAGGGGGGATATTAATAGGGTATTAAAAATATCAACAGAACACGAAACAATGGGTATAAATTGGATAAGTTTAGATTTAGGAAAGAAAATAAATACTGATATACTGGTAAATAAATATAAATAAATACTGGTTCAGTAACAGGGTTGTTGATTTGTGGAACCAATTGCCGCGTAACGTGGTGGAGGTGGGGTCCCTCGATTGTTTCAAGCGCGGGTTGGACAAGTATATGGGTGGGATTGGGTGGTTATAGATAGGAGCTGCCTCGTATGGGCCAATAGGCCTTCTGCAGTTACCTTTGTTCTTATTACTGCGTAACGTGTTGGAGGTGGGGTCCCTCGATTGTTTCAAGCGTGGGTTGGACATTTTTATGAATGGGTTTGGGTCGTTATAGAAAGGAGCGGCTTCGTATTTGACAATAAGCCTTCTGCAGTTAACTTGTTCTTATGTTCTTAAGTAGTTCCTTCACTGCACCTTCCATTATTGCTATAATAATATTACAACAATCGGAGCTCCAGCTAACACCCTCTCATTACGAATGACGTGAGTATTTGTGATCAAGTGAGATAAAGAAATTTGATGATTTGCCAAAACAATTTCCAGTTGATTATGCTGACCTGAAAAGCTATTATCAAGCAGTTGCAGGTAAATTTGAACAAGTTAAACACCAAACAGCAACATATGTGGCTGAACTTGACTACATCAGTTTATCAGAAACAGAAATAGACACATTTATGGTTGATCTGGTGATTTACGAAGATCAAACTCAGGCCACGCTACAGCCTTTCGTCTTAATTATTGCTATGAACAAGGACTTGATTTCCTTCATTTAATTTACGCACTTTCTCAGGAAAAGATGAGGAAGATTGGGACGAAGGTTGGAACATATTCGTGAACCTTGTGTACTCAAAACCATCTTTATCTAAGAGTAGTAAATTCTTTTATCTACCAGGTCAATTATCAGGTGAAGCTAAATTAGAAGTATCCCATCTGACCAATCATTTAACCATGTCATTACTAAATCTAAATTTGTCTAATTTATATCCATTGTTTCGTGTTCTGTCTTGTGTTGATACTTTAATACCCTATTAATATCCCATCTGTTATGACCATTCATCGACTTATACATCTCTATCATGTCACCCGTAATTCTCGAATTAATAGGGTATTAAAAGTATCAACACAAGACAGAACACAAAACAATTGGGATAAATAGGATACGTTGTTATTTAGAAAGATCTGGAGTAAATACTAGTTCTTTAACAGGGTTGTGGAACTAATTACTGCTTAACTTAATAGAAGAAGAATCCCTTGATTGTTTCAAGCGTAGGTTAGACATATATATGAATGAGTTTGGGGGGTATATAAATAGGAGCTGCCTCAAATGAGCCAATACACCTTCTGCTGTTATCTGCATTTAGGTCTTATGTAATTTATATCCATTCTTTCATCAATACATCTGTTGATGTATTTAATACCTTAAAAAATACCCATTAATAATACTACCTTGCTATAGGCATTCATCCAACTGTACTCTTTAATAATATCACCCCAAACTCCTCATCGTTCTAGTGAACGTAAATTAAGCTTTTTCAACCTCACTTCACATGTAAGGTTTCTAACTGATGTGTGACTTTGTCATTCTATGCTCAATACTTTGAAATATATATATATGGGCATACTATTAAAGTTTTATATTATTTGAAGATAATAATTGAAACTACTATGAAAAGAGCATGCGGTAAACGAGACAACTTCCATATATATCTATTGGGTAAATAATATATAATTTATGAAATAAATGTCCAGGAAACATAATATATGTTGTGTCACACAAATCTTTAAAGCTTAGATAAGACATTGAATATGTTTTGGGGGTTCAAATTGGATCTATCTCTTAATGGTCAATAGACATTGTTATTGATTGATAGATGAAGATTAAGCCACTCAAGAGGTGGCACGAACATGAATAGCCTGTAAACATTTTGCAGTTTTGCTTTAGTCTTACATTCTTTTCAGTTTATAGAACATAAAGTAAAGTGAACCGCATTTCCTTACAATTTGAAAACATTGGTCATCATTAAATGCACCTCATCCAGTTTGCCCAACATACCTGTGATTAAGCATAGTCAGGTACCACGTCACCTACAATCTTACGACTACCATAAATACGAGAACAAACTCACCTAGGATCACGTAGTTTTGAGCGAGAAATAAGAGAACAGTTGTAATTTCTTTTCTGATATATTTTTCGGCTTTTACCTCCGGAAGGATTTCTTCCCCACGACAGAATTTGCCAACACTTCATTCTCTCTATTTAATATGAGTGATAAACTCCATGAGTGTCAAGAGTGTGGGAAAACATTTAGGCGTCTTGGAAATATGGAGAACCACAAAATGGTGCATACTGGTCTTAAACCTCACGTGTGTCCCGAATGTGGTGAAAGTTTCAGCCAACCTGGAACTCTGAATAGACACAGGATGGCACATTCTGGTGTTAAAACTCACGAATGTTTTGAGTGCGGAAAAACGTTCACCCGAATGGAATATTTAAATAAACACAAGATGATGCACACGGGTGAAAAGCCTCTCAGCTGTGATGTGTGTGGGAAGAGTTTCAATGACCGTAGTAATATGATTAAGCACATGTTAGTACACTCTGGTGAGAAACCCCACGAGTGTCCAGAGTGTGGGAAAAGATTCTCTCGATATGACCATTTGAAGAACCACAGGTTGGTGCATACTGGAGATAAACCTTACGAGTGCCCAGAGTGTGGGAAAAAATTCAGTACGCTTGGAACTATGAAGAAACACAGGATGGTGCACACAGGTCAAAAACCTCTTAGGTGTGATGTGTGTGGAAAATGTTTCAGCAGTCGTAGCAGTCTAATTAATCACATGTTACTGCATACTGGAGAATATCCTTTCAGGTGTGATGTGTGTGGGAAAAGTTTCAGGGATCGTAGCAACATAGGTAAACACTTGTTAGTGCATTCAGGTGAGAAACCTTACGAGTGTCCAGAGTGTTGCAAAAGATTCTTTCGAAATGAGCATTTGAAGAACCACAGAATGGTGCATACTGGAGAAAAACCTCACGAGTGTCCAGAGTGTGGGAAAAGATTCATTCAACTTGGAGCTATGAAAACACAGGATTATACATACAAGTTTGGTCAGTTTATGATAAGATTTATATAGTTCAATTGATGTAGATAACATTTTAGTGCACAATATGTTTACAATTATGTATTTTATATTTATATGTATTTTATATATTATTTTGGTAGTAATAAAAATATAATTTTATTCAAATATCATAGGTTCTTTTTCTTCCTACTCTAGGTGATATTGTTTCCATAAAAACATAATAATTAAGACCTATTTCTTGAACAAATCAACAAGGGCTGTGACGAGGATTTCAACCTACGTCCGAGAGCATCCCACACGCTGCCTTAATCGACTGAACTATGACATCGCTAATCTCCGAAAGTTCTTCACCGATTGCTTTGAAATTTTGACACAACGTTGCATTCGAATGCGCGCATCTTTTTTATATCTACTATATACATGTTACACCTGTGACAGGAAAAAAACATACTTTTGTTTTGAAAAACAGCGCCATCTTTTGGACGTAAGAGCAACACACGCTGTAATCTCTGAAAGTTCTTCACCGATTGCTTTGAAATTTTGACACAAAGTTGCATTCAAATAGGCCCGTCTTTTTATATACCTACTATCGATGTCACCCCTTGTAACAGGTAAAAACATGCTTTTTTGAAAAAAACATCATTACCATACCAATGGTATGGTTTACCATACCAATGGTATGGTTTACCATACCAATGGTATGGTAAACACATTGGTATGGTTTACCATACCAATGGTATGGTAAACCATACTGTGTTGTTTACCATATTGGTATAGTAAACAACACAGAAAGTAGCCATACATGTTAGGGAAATTTTGAAATTTCAAAGAGGGAATCACAACTGAGCCACACACAGAAACTATTTAGTTAGAATTAAACGAAAAACTAGAAATCCTATAATAGGAGTTTTGTACAAGCCACCAAACTTAGATAGAATGGAAGCAAAACATCTATGGGATGAAATATCTAGAGCAGCTAGGTCAAATAGTATTTGGGTTAACTTTAATTTTAATGGAATAAACTGGATTATCAAAATATGGGATAATGAAGCAGGAAATTTTCTAGAATTAATTGAAGATTGCTTTCACATTTACATTGATTGCAACACATTAAGGAGCCAATGCGAGAAAATAATATTTTTGCCTTAGTGTTAACTAACAGGGAAACACAGTTACATGACATCGAAATAGGGAGTGAACTAGAGAACAGTGATTACAAAGAAATCAGATTTAGCAAAGAATGGAATAGATTTGTAGGAAAAATTTATGTTAAAGTACCAGATTTTCGAAAAACTTATTTTAAGGCCTAAGAAATTTCTTGTTTGAAATAGATTAGAAAGTCCTTGCATGGGTGGGGGGGGGGGGTGGCGGTTTTGTTGCGAGACGTGAACCCAACAATGGGTGATGTACAAAGGTATTTTGATGTTGACTCAAAATATAACATTTTTTGTTTATAACAAACTCAAAATATAACATTTTAAAATATTCTACACAAAACACAGGAACGTAGTATACAATAGAAATTGATAAATATAACCGAAAAGGTATGATTAAAAATTCCAACTGGGATTTTCTCAATATTTCTTATGTTTCTTTTCACTGAAAATAAAATAAAAAAATACAATTGACGATTTACTATAAAGTATAAAACCAAAAACACAACCAACCTACTCATGAAAAACTCTTCAGACACAAAGAAGAATGACTTAAAGGAAACCTACGTCGTCTATGCCACCAAATGCCCACTTGGGGACTGTAAGCTTTAAAGGCAAGACAACAACGTCTCTTTCTAGGCGATTAACAAGGCTCCATCAAGGAACATATAATCTCTTCTCAAAACCAGACCATCACCAGAGAAATCTTAACGAACAACACAGAAATCATCGATATATACAGCGATAACAGGAGGCTCGGCATCTACGAGGCACTACACATCAAAAATCGCAAAATCGTAGAATCGCTGTTTACCAACGTACCTGGGGATGAGACAATCGGGATGATAGCCGACAGAGTGTGGAAAAGAGCGGAGGTTTCCACACTACAGTCTACACTAAGGAAACGAACATAGGAATGTGCCTAAATGCCAACAGCGACTGCCCAGACAGGTACAAGAGGAGTGTTGTTAACGCATATGTCGACCGTGCTCTAAGCCACAGCTCAGAATGAAAGCAAGTCGACGAAGAACTCTGTAGGGTAAGGCAGGTCCTAGTCAACAACGGCTTCTCCAATGGTTTCGTCGAAGACATCATAAGAAGGAAAGTGAAACGCCATGCAACCTCTGAAGAGACAACTAACACAACACCTATATCCCCTATTAAACTATTTTACGGGAACTTCTTTTCCACAGCTCATAAAACGGAGGAAAGGGTCCTGAAAGATATTGTTAATAGAAACGTTATCAGACAAAAATCAGAGGATACAACTGACGATTTACTATAAAACCAGAAAAACGGCCAGCCTACTCATGAGAAACTCTCCAGACACAAAGCAGAACGCTTTAAAAGAGACCAACGTCGTCTATGCCTTCAAATGCCCACTTGGGGACTGTAAGCTCCAAAAAACCCAGTATATAGGCAAGACAACAACATCTCTTTCTAGGCGTTTAACGATGCATAAACAACAGGGCTCCATTAAGGAACATATAATCTCTTCCCACAACCAAACCATCGTCAGAGAAATCCTAGTAAACAACACAGAAATCATCGATAGATACAGCGATAGCAGGCGGCTTGACGTTTGCGAGGCACTACACATTAAGACAACAACACATTAAGAAGTCAACACCAGCAATCAACAGCCAATTAATGCACAACTATATTCTACCCACCTCAAGACTCCGCTCCAATATAGAAGCATCAAGAAATATGGACCAATAGGCTTTCTACAATCACTTCCATTTCAATACCCATTGTTCCGTGTTCTGTCTTGTGTTGATGAAATTAATACCCTATTAATGCCACCTCTTGTTCTGTCTTGTGTTGATGAAATTAATACCCTATTAATGCCACCTCACTCAAATGTAGATATAAACAAAATCGGAGATGCGTAAGTTCAATTCAGTTGTGTATTTGTAAACTAAAGTCTTTGAAAATGTAATTTTCAATGTAATTTTTTCGAAATTTGAAAATTTCGTTTTACGTTTAGAAAAGTTTTACGAAACGCGCTCGCGTCAGACTAGAAATAAAAATTAATATTGGAGAATTGATTTTTGAATTGTACGAAATGTACGAAAGATTGAGAAAATTCGTGTTAGAATTATTAATATTACTTTTTCGGTCATATATATATATATATATATATATATATATATATATATATATATATATATATATATATATATATATATATATATATATATATATATATATATATATATATATATATATATATATATATATATATATATATATATATATATATATATATATATATATATATATATATATATATATATATATATATATATATATATATATATATATATATATATATATATATATATATATATATATATATATATATATATATATATATATATATATATATGACAGTATAAGTACTTAATCCTGGCAAGGTCACCAATGTTGGGGTTTCTCGGTGAGCGACAGTATAAGTAGATAAGTAGATAATAAGTAGATATATATATATATATATATATCTACTTATTATCTACTTATACTGTCGCTCACCGAGAAACCCCAACATTGGTGACCTTGCCAGGATTAAGTACTTATACTGTCACTCACCGAGAAACACCAACATTGGCGACCTTGCCAGGATTCGAACCTGCTGAGGCGAGCTGAGCTAGGGCTAGCTCCCCCTGCTCCGCCACAGCAGGAAGACCGCCGACTGAGGGAGCGAGATTTGCCGGTCTTTGTACCAAACGAAACTGAAGGTTTCTTCGACCACTTCGAAAGGGTTGCTACTTTGAAGAGGTGGCCGAGGGTGGAGTGGGCGGAGCTGGTTCATAGTAGGCTCACCGGTGAAGCTCGTGAAGCCTACAATATGCTCGACCTCCAAGAGTCCACCAACTACGATGCTGTAAAGAGAGCTGTGCTCCATTCTTTCAAGCTCACGTCGGAATGTTACAGGAAGAGATTCAGGGAATGTACCCTTTCGCCAGGAAAATCTTATGCGGAGACGGCGAGGGACATGGAGAGGAAATTCCTTAAGTGGCTGGAGTCTGAAGGAGCGAAGTCGGCTGAGGAGGTCAAGAGGCTTATGGACATGGAGAAGATTATGTCCATGCTCTCTCCTGAGATCATGGTGAGAGTAAAGGAGGCGGACATAAAGGACCTGAGGGCCACAGCTGACAGAGCCGACATGCTGGAAGAAGCGTTACTCCCACGCAGAGAGGGACAGCACCGACCGCCCGTATACTCCGGAAATGGTAGAAATTATAGAAGGACGGATGGATGGAGGACAGGAGCGAGTTCTCCCAAGTCCCACCTCTCGAGTGGGGACAACAGAGGATCGTAGAGTGCTGTGGAGCCGGTAAAGAAGTACCAAGCTGAGAGCTCAGGAGCTGTTGCTGCGACAAAGGAGTCGACGGATGGTGCGAGGAAGACACACGGAGCGATGGCCTCTGGAGGCGGTGCAAGGGCGAGCAGTGGTGGATGGTCTCCGACGAGGAAGATCCGCTGCTATAACTGCGGAGGATTCGGACATTCCCGTCGTGCGGGAATGCAAACGCCCTAAACAGCGGGGGAACGTTGCTTTCGTGAGGGTCGAGAACCAGATGGCCAAGAGGGTGCGGGATGAACCCGTACTGAGTGGGGAGAAAAGAGTTCACCCTTTCGTGTGTGAGGGAACCGTAAGGATGGGGGACGTAGACCCCATCCCGGTGAAGATATTAAGAGACACTCGGGCAGATTTTACCCTGGTGAGCAAAACCCTGTTCCCCGAGGGTTACGAGAGTACCAGTGTGGGGGTGGCAAGTGTGACCACTGTGGGAGGCCCAGTGCGGATGCCCCTACACCAGGTGACTCTGAATTCTGATTATGGCTGCCAGACCATAGGGTCTGTGCATCAATGCCCAAGATAGAGGCACAAGTCATCTTGGGAAATGACGCATGTGGAGGATATGTCCTCCCGAATCTCGTGAAGGGCGAGGAGTGCCTAGAGCACTATAAGGAGACGGGCGGAGTGTTAGACGCCTGTAGGGACGAGAAAGGAATCGCCACGGTGGTGTTCCCGGTTTGTGCTGTGATGCCGGGGCAGCGCGAAGGACACGGAGGGTGTGGATCTGATGGGGCTGAGGAGACGTCCGACAGCCTGGGAATCGATCACCTCTTCATGGGACCCGGAGAACGAGCGGAGGGCGAAGGCAGTCCGAATGGTGAGTTACAGGTGACCCTCACCAGTTCTCTAGGGGTAGACCGCACTCGTCTTGGGGAGTTGCAGCAGATAGAGTTAGATAGAGGCCAAAGGAGGACGTGTAGGTCCTGAGAGGGCCACTCATTTTTTACATATGGAACGGCATGCTGATGAGACAGTGGAGGCCAGTGAAAATGGAGGCCGGAGAAGAGTCTCTAGGTACGAGGCACCAGGTAGTGTTGCCGGCCCAGTGCAGAGCGGCAGTGTTGGACCTTTCGCACTCCGTGGACTCTGCAGGTCACCTGGGGGTGACCAAGACGCTGCGGAGGATCAGGGATCATTTCTACTGGCCAGGTATGGACGCCGATGTGAGGCGTGAGGCGATGTGTAAGACGTGCTTACCGTGCCAGAGGGCAGGGAAGAGCCAATCCGCGATACCGAAGGCCCCGTTGGTCCCTGTTCCGGCGTTTGGGCCTGCATTCGAGCGTCTGTTGGTCGACGGGGTGGGTCCGTTGCCAAGGACGAAACGAGGGAATACCTACCTGATGACGATCATGTGTGCGTCCACCAGATTTCCAGAAGCTGTCCCGATGCGACGTTTGACGTCGAGAGGAGTAGCCGGGCAACTACAACGATTTTTCTCTTGGGTGGGGATGCCCAGAGAAATTCAGACAGACTGTGGAAGTATATTCCAGTCTAAGTGGTTCCGACAGACGGTTACAAGTTGGGGAGTGACTCAGATTCGGTCGTCGCCCTACCGACCGCAGTCGCAAGGGGCGATCGAAAGGTTTCACTCCACCTTGAAGACCGTTCTGAGAGTGTTCTGCGCAGAACAGGGGGCTGAGTGGGACGAGGCAGTTTACCCCACGTTGTTTGCCATACGTAACGCGGTGGTAGAATTGTTAGGTTTCGAACCTTTCCAGCTGGTGTATGGACACGAGGTGCGAAGTCCTCTGTCCATGCTGAAGGAACAATGGACACCGGGAGTGACCATGGAAACGGTAAATGAATATGTTCAAAAGTTCAAGGAGCGTCTTACTCTAGCAAAGGAACTAGCTAGGAAACATCTGAAGGAGGCGCAGCGTAAGATGTCGGAGTGGTACGACAAGAGAGCTACGCCGAGGGAGTTCCAGGTTGGGTCGCAGGTGATGGTACTGCTGCCGGGTAAGAGTAGAGTGACCGAGTTGCGGTTCGAGGGACCATACCAGGTGCTACGGCGGTTGGGTCCTGTATCGTATGAAATCGGGAAGCCGGATAGACCCCGCAAGAAACAGGTGTCATGTAGACCGCCTAAAGCCTTTCTTCCCTGAGGAAGGAGGAGCCGCCGTGCAGGACGGGACGGTGACCCGAGTCCCCCAGCAGAAGACGATTTTGTGCATGCAGGTGGACCAGGAACTCCCAGAGGAGGAAGGAAAGTGGTCCAGGGCGGACGGCACCCATCTCACCAATACGGAGAGTCTGGCGAAGATCGAGGACAAGCTACTACACCTGGAAGGGCAACAGAGCGCGGACCTGACGAACCTACTGAGGGAGAATGCCTCTCTCTTTACCGACGTGCCCCGACGACACAAGAGTGTGACGCACGAGGTGGAGGTGAGGGACGCCAGGCCCGTCAAGCAGAGCGCGTATAGGGTGAGCCCAGAGAAGCGAGAGCTGATGAGTAAGGAGGTGGAGTATCTCCTTGAGAACGACCTTGCGGAACCCAGTAGAAGTGAGTGGAGTTCCCCATGCTTGTTGGTGAAGAAAAGCGATGATAACTTCCGCTTTTGTACAGGTTTTGTACCTCACTACAGGAGGGTGAACTCCATCACAGTGGCAGATTCTCACCCCATGCCAAGAGTGAGCGATTGCATCGACCAGGTGGGCAGTGCCAGGTACGTATCCAAGGTCGATCTGCTCAAGGGGTACTACCAGATCTCTTTGACTCCTGAGGCCAGGAAAATATCAGCTTTCGCAACTCCTGACGGTTGCGAAAGCCAAAAAACATTCCAAAAAACGCTGTCTTTTGGAATGAAAAACAGCGGAAGCTGTTTCCAGCGCACGATGAATGAGTTGCTAAGGGGTGCCGAAGGCTGCACAGTATACATCGATGACATCGTCGTGTACGCCGACGATTGGAAGACGCACCTGGAGAGACTCAAGGAATTGTTTAGAAAGCTAGAGGAGGCTAACTTGACTGTAAATTTAGCCAAGAGCGAGTTTGGGAAGGCCCACTTAGAGTACCTTGGCTTCGTCATCGGCCAAGGTGAAGTAACCCCTGTAGATCACAAAGTATCAGCCATTAAGGAATACCCCGTGCCCAGAACGCGTAAAGAGTTGTTAAGGTATCTCGGAATGATAGGGTACTATCGTGGGTTCTGCAATTTTTTCACGGTAGCGCATCCCCTGACCGAGCTACTCTCCAAGAATGTGCGATGGAGATGGGGAGAGGCCTGCCAAGAGTCTTTTGAGAAGAAACTGTTGACGGAGGCCCCGGTATTAATATCCCCAGATTTCTCAGCCGGATTCATCCTGTACGTAGACGCCAGCGACGTTGGGATAGGGGCCATGTTGGCTCAAGAGAGGAGTGAGATACATAAGCCAGTGGCTTTCTACTCTAAGAAGTTTGTGAAATACCAGCGGGCCTATAGTACCGTTGAGAAAGAGGCATTGGCGCTAGTTATGGCCCTGAAGCACTTCAATGTGTACGTGGGAGGAGGGGCGAGACCTGTTCTGGTGTTCACAGATCACAACCCTCTCACCTTTTTGTACAAAATGAGGAACTCCATCCAACGTCTGACGAGGTGGGCATTGCTACTGCAAGAGTACCGGCTGGACATCAAGCACATCAGGGGGAAGGACAACGTGGTTGTCATGTCTGTCCCGTATACACTAACCAGACATGACTCTCATTTTAAGGGGAGGGGTATGATCCCCCCCTTATATTTCTCCCACGCCTGCAGTAAGAGTCATGTCCACTTTACCCGAGCGTTCTCTACGTCGCAGGCATCAGTTTGGTATATGTGGGGGAATGTAGTGTTCTCGGAGTGCCGAGAAATTTATCAAAGAAGAGTATTTTGGCCTGTGGTTTAGGCCCTTTAGGAAGCCAATATGGTGCTGGCTCTTCTGTTTTGCCGCAAAAACTGTGTGACGTCAGTGACACCAGATGGGTCACCGACAGCGATGTGGCACAGGGAGCCAATGAAAACCTCCCATGGCGAATGTGACGTCACGAAGGAAGGGGGGGGGACACTTATATAATAAGTGTCCGGTCAGAGCGCCATGGCGGCGCCATCAGTCTGACACGACACGTCAAGGTGGTTGGACGTGCGAAGATTAGTCCTGTCAGTTTGACAGTTGTTTCCCGTTCCCATGAATTTTACGCGTCACCCTAAGTCTGCAAGTACTCTGTGAGGTCTTCCTTTGTTGATGTGTTGGATCAGAGAGGGAATCGACGGGATATTGAGCAACAAGTGCTCCAGGACAGGTACTGTGCAAGAAGAAGTGAAGTCTGTGCAGTGACGTATGCGACGTCTGAGGCAGTTCACCCGTTTGTGACGGCGTAGTGGCTGGACCGAGCCACCGGGAAGCAGTGGAAGGAGAAAACTATTCGGGAATCCGAACGACTGCAGCCGAGATGTAGGCAGGCAGCCGTAGCTGGGAGGAGAAGTTGACAGCCGGGAGACCGACTCCAACCCTACGAGAAGTCGAGGAGGAGCGCGGACCTGCAGTGAAATGGCACGGAGACGACGCGCTTATGGTGGGACGTTGACTGAGTTCCTGGAGGACACGACAGTGTGTGTCCCTACACGAGGGGCTTTCCCTACACGAGGCAGGAGCTACAACTCAACTCTCACCGGAGGATTGGTGGAAGTAGGTGATTCTAGTTTCCCTCCCAATTCCCCTTTAGTCAGCTACATTATTTAGCCTGAGTATTTTGAATGTCGTGAGCAAGGCTCACCTATGTCACAGTAAGGCACAAGTGTGCAGTGGGGCTACATAGAGTCCTCACGATATTTATGATTATTATTGGTGTGTGCAGGCACACACCAATAATAATAAGTAATTGAGTAATTGGCGGAGTAATTGATGAATTTACTGTGTTGATAACGTCTTTCATGAGACTTTAATATGATCATTTAGTGAGAGAATATATATATAAATATGCCAGTATTTGGAGTTAGGCTATGTGCCCAGTAACTATGTTATTACCATTATTGATGTCTATGACTCATCCATATATATATATATGTCTATGCTCGTGTATTGAATAATCATTCATGTGTGCAGTGATTAATTGTGTTATCGCCCACGAAAGGAATTACTGAGAACACCAGTGATATATACTTGCATACGTTATCATTAAATGAAGGGCAGTGTGTAATACCATGACAGTGAATTATTGTCACCTTTAATATAGAAATGTTTGATTGAGCTCAAAATCAGTGCAGCGAAGTGTTTACGTGCTATTGTCGCAAATATTGTGTGTTCGACCTTGTAGTGATCTTTGAGAACTTAAAGAAACTGGCGCGTCACGCCACAAGCAAACAGATAAAATAACATTCGCGTGGGGATAGTCGCCCGGCTGATTTTGACATTGACGTGAGGGGGAGCATTGCCAGCTTGGCGAGTTCATATTATATGTGGGAATGAGCGAATCCCGCCTGAAACAGCTGTTTGCTTATTGATATAATCTTGTGATGTCTTGAATGAGTTTTAAGTAAAATACAAAGTACATTGGTGTTTATATCATCACCTCCATATTTCTTGTGGCTATATAATACCTGACAGCAGATCGTGATAGAAGTAAATACCTGCCTGATATCAGATCTATTGAGTGTGTCCTTGCCACTGTTACCACAATTCAACAAAACCACTGACGTGTTACTGGACACCGGAAACACCAGTTGGCGACCTTGTGGTTAGTAGTAGAGCCCATGACGGGGCGGGCACACAATAGTTAAGTGAACAAGTTGTGTTCCCACTCATTCTCGATCAGAGACCGGTTGGGATTGACTGGGATACCCTCCTGTTACAGGAGAGTATCCCGTATATATATATATATACGGGATATATATATATATATATATATATATATATATATATATATATATACGGGATATATATATATATATATCCCGTATATATATATATATATATATATATATATATATATATATATATATATATATATATATATATATATATATATTGTGACGATAATCTCCTTCAAGAGATTGAGCCTGCTCTTCCCTCCACAATTACGTCGTTGTGGTTATATAAAACGACTATGGAAGACATGTCCAACAACGACAACAACACCAGCAAGGCTTGCCAGGGTGAGCAAAAACGTATGCAGCCAGCCACCTGTTCGAACCCAAACCACCAAACTACATGTTGATCGCTGCCAGCTCCGCTGATTGGTCGCCGGTCTGGCTGCACCTGCACTCGCCCCCCCCCATACTACTTGATGTCTGGGGTCGCCCCAACCTCGGACTTCAGAATGTTCAGTGCTCTCGTTGTCACCACTCCTCCCGGCTAGACGCTAGCGTGTACTGAGAGAAGTGGTGGCTTAAAGCCAATATTCCAGCTCCTCCCATTTACTTTTGTATTGCACTTCTTGTTATTTTGCCTTAACGTAACTTTTCATTGTGTCATCTAATTATTCTTATTATTTTGATTGATTTTATTATAAGAATTTGTTTGTGCATTTTATTCATGTTTTGATTTAATTAACGTAATTAAAATTTCATTGTTAAAGTTTACTTGTGTTTTGTGTGTCTTCTCCTTACCTTACCACAGACGAAGTTCCAGTTTTTTCTATTTTTTTTATAACTATGTGACGAGGCCATACCCCTAGCCTTAAACAGCCGAACACCAACGCGTTACCGTCACAAGTTATATGGGGGCCTGTCCGGGAGCTTCACTCAGGTACTGGTGCCAAGTGGTAATTTATGGTAAGCGTATTTAACTTTGTTAACGTAGCTTTACTATTTTTCATTCAATTTCATTTTTTATAAGGTGCGGTGTATTGTGCATTACGAGAGTAACATATAGTGAAGGTGAGACAACTTTGGATTACGTGGTGACTGTAGGCCGCAGTCATACTCTTAATTGGTCATCTCTCCCTCCTTGTTATTACTCGTGTTTACCATCTATGTCCCTTGAATATTTCTCATTCTGACAGATCATCATATTGGTACCCTGGTACTGTGGTCTGCCCCGGGTCAAGAGTACCCAATCTTCTGCAATCTGACTGTAGGAGGATAAAGAGGGCCATAGTTCCTCTAGCTCGAACTTTAGTTGCTGAATTGGGACCTCAGCAGCAGTTCTCGTCACCAGTTGACACCTCGCACCCCTACACGTCAGTCAGAGATGATGATACATACAACGGTAGGGAATTAGCTTATTTTTTCAGAGCACAAAAGTTCGCTAATTCTGTAAGTATCATATTAAATTCAGTAGGAAAAACTTGCTTTATGTCCTATAGAGACTTGGCAAGGTATGCCTACATCTTTGGACTACCAATTTTACTTTTGAAGCATTTAACTGTTTCATTTGTTTTCGAAACTCTGTTTCATTTGTTAGTAGGATTTTCTTGCCCTTATCCTCTTACATGAGTACCGGGTACAAGATTTCCTGCGCCCTTGATTTAATTTAATCATTTAACTTCTTTTACTTAACTTTAATTGTTAAAGATCACACAGGATAGGTACCAGTTGCCACGTTGTCCTGTTTCTGACATTCACTATTGAATATTCGTGTACCTTTATTTGCTAATTTCACCATGTTTCGTCTCCAAGCTTTCCGTACAAATCCAGCAGGTGAAATAGGGACTTTAAGTCGTGCCAAGAGGACTGAACTACAAACTCTTGCACATGAGTATCAACTAGAAGTTCCCTACCAAGCCAACAAAAATGACCTACACAACCTGTTGCTGGATTACTATTTAGAGCAAGGTAAGATAGACTCTGAAACTCATGAAACTTACTATATTGCAGATAAAACTGATTTGGCAACGCTGAAACTCAAACTAGAGCTGGCCAAGATTGAACGTGAGCAGCAAAGGGAAGCCCTCGAACAACAAGAACGAGCTGCTGCCATACGGAGGGAAGAACAAGAACGCGAAGCTGCCTTGAGGAGAGAAGAACATGAACGTGGACTCGCCCTCCAGGAACGTGAGGTTGCACTACTCCAGGAGCGGGAACGAGTACAGCTTGAAACCAAACGACGTGAGTTGGAGATGCAACGCGAACATGACAAACAACAAGCGACTCTGGCTCTAGAGTGTCGTCAACGTGAAATCGCCTTGGAAACTTCACACTTCACTCAACGCCAACAAGCTACTGCCAATCTTCCCGTCAGTTTTAATATATCACATGCAAGTAAGTTAATGCCATCCTTTGTAGAAGCAGAAGTTGATGTGTTTTTCACCACCTTTGAAACCCTTGCTAATCAACTCAGTTGGCCTGTCGACCAATGGGCCACACTTCTCAGAGTCCATCTTACAGGTAGAGCTGCAGTCACACTCAGTACTTTGGCGTCTGAGAATGACTACCACACTCTGAAACAAGCAGTGTTGGACGCCTACCTCCTCTCTACTGAAAGTTATAGAAGGAAATTCCGTGACCACCTGAAGGCAAGTACCACTACCTTCCTTGAGTTTGCTAACACGAAACGGAGGTATTTCATGAAATGGCTGGAAGCAGCACATGTCTCTACTTTTGCAGAACTCGTCAACCTGATGCTTGTTGAAGAATTCTTGAGACGTGTGCCACCTCCTGTCCGCCTCTACTTAGCAGATAAAGAAGAAACCGACTACCTGAAGTGTGCTAAGTCGGCTGACACTTACAGCCTCATCCACTGGCTGACACCTGAACCATCCTCCAGTAAGAAGTCGTGGTACAGTTACGAGAAGGTGAGCCCCGATCAAGCTGGTTCACAACTGTACTGCAAGTATTGTAGACTCTATGGACATACCATAGACAAGTGTGGTAAGTCTCAATACAAGGGAACCACTGACCAACAAAGACCCAAACCAACTCCTCCTAAGTCCGGTAAGCCTGTGATGAATGTTGGTGTTAATGTTAATGATCTTTCTCTTTTCAGTAACCACCTGTATACTGGAACTGTCTCTGCCAACGGTTCAAATCCGGAGGGACGTTTCAAATTGAAGATCTTGAGGGACACAGCGGCTCTACAATCGATCATCTTGAAGTCGGCTGTGCCCAACATAGTCTACACCGGGGAAACAGTCTTCATCACTGACCTCACTGCTACCACTCCATACCCTCTCGCCAGAGTCCACCTGGATTGTCCCTACGTGAACAGAGAAGTCCAAGTCGCCGTCAGGGAAAAGCCTTTTCCCATGCCTGGAGTGCAACTTCTCCTAGGCAACGACTTGGCAGAAGACCTGCAACCGACCAACCTGATCGTCATGGACAAACCCCAGGTGTGTAACTCTGTGCCAATGAACCCTATTCTTGAGTATGTTCCAGCAGAGGTTCAAGAGAGTGATGAAGTTTCTCCTCCGGTTCTCGTGACCACCCGTGCACAAGCCGCACGTCCACAGCCAGCTGACTCTACTGCTACCGCTGTCCCTCAAGACCCTCAGAAACTCCCCCCGCATCTGACCAAGTTGGAGTTCCGTAAGTTGCAGAGGGAAGATCTTACTTTAACACCATTGTTTTTCCAGGCTGAGACTCAACCCGACAGTATTCCTGGGTTCTTCCTAGAGAACGACTTGCTCTACCGCAGATATAGACCCAGTAAACTGAAGGAGGAGGACGATTGGGCCAACATCGAACAACTAGTGATTCCCACCAGCCTGCGGCCCACTATTCTACACCTGGCCCACGGAGCATTCTCCCACTACGGCTTCAACAAGACTTACCATGGGATTCGTCAAGACTACTACTGGCCAGGTATGGTAAACAACGTCAAACAGTACGTAAAACAGTGTCATACATGTCAGATGGCAGGCAAACCGAACGTCTCCATTCCCAGAGCCCCACTGATTCCCATACAGGTGCCTGCGGAACCTTTCCACAGACTCATAATAGACTGTGTTGGTCCTTTACCTCGGACCAGTTCAGGTAACGCCTACATCCTAACCATCCTGTGTCCTACCACCAGATTTCCCATAGCAGTTCCAGTGAAGAACATCACGGCTGCTACGGTTATCAAACATCTATTGAAGATCTTCACTCAATACGGATTTCCCAGGGAGATTCAAAGTGACTGTGGCACCAACTTCACCAGTGATCTCTTCAAAAGGACACTGGAGGAGTTCAACATCAAACAGGTATTGTCCAGCCCCTATCATCCTGCTTCACAGGGTTCTCTTGAACGTAGTCATCAGACCATCAAAGCACTCTTGAAAAAGTTTTGTAGTGAAACCTCGAAGGATTGGGATAAGCAGATTGACCTTATAATGTGTATTTTCAGAAGTCTCCCCAATGAGTCCCTAGGAGTATCTCCTTATGAGATGCTCTACGGCCGTAAGTGCCGTACTCCCCTTTAGGCTTTCAAAGACTCTCTCAGAGATGCCACCTTCAGTGAGCATCAGAATGTGCCCCAGTTTCTTCAAAACCTTCAGCACATTCTAGAGAGAGTCCACCGCTTTGCCCATGATAATCTATTGAAAGCCCAGGTGAGAATGAAGACTCATTACGACCAGACCAGCAAAGTAAGAAAATTCAAGCCGGGAGACTTCGTCCTTGCCTATTTCCCTATCCCAGGTTCACCTTTACAAAACAGATTTTCAGGACCCTACTGCGTCAAAGAGTGCAGAAACAACAACACTTACGTCATAGAGACTCCAGATAGGCGGCGGAAGACCCAGCTGTGCCACGTCAACCTCTTGAAGCAATATAATGGTACTCCTCCCACTGTCTTGACTAACTATTCCACATTCACAGAACCCTACATCCACAGTGAGACCTTCCCAGCTTCTCCTCCCGAAAGCACTGACAAGGAGTCAGCGCTTTCTAATTCCGAAATCCTTAATGATCTTCCCAAATGCTTTCAGGATAATAATCGTGCTCCTATGCCCTCTTCTAATTCCACTCTCACCTCGTCAGATAAGCCCTTCATCCTCCATGTCGACGCCAATGGTACCGACGATGGTGGTGTCGTGATGCAGCAACGAGGCGAGAAGAATACACCTGTCAGCGACTACTGCTACAAGGAACGACGGAACAATTGGCAAGGAGCTACTCTTCCTCCTCCTGAAGCTTCAGCACTTCACTCCACCCCTGAAAAGTGCTCGGTCCACCATCAACACGGACCACACCACCCTACACCTCCTGCAGCACGCCCCCTTCTCATCTCAACGTCTTCTACTATGGGCTTGCTAACTGCAGAAATTCAACCTGGAGACACGCTATACCAAGAGTCTGACAACATCTTAGCCCCTGATCTCTCCA